>NW_027664108.1:0-227718 GCF_964034855.1 Anser brachyrhynchus
GTTCTTCCACTCGAGCCTGGCCCCAACCCCAGAACTAGGAGGCCAATGACCCCCAACAGGAATTAAACCACTCAACCCGATAGAAGTCCCCCTACTAAACACAGCCATCCTACTAGCCTCAGGCGTTACCGTAACGTGAGCCCATCACAGCATCACAGAAGGAAACCGAAAACACGCCATCCACGCCCTAACCCTAACGATCCTCATGGGATTCTACTTCACAGCCCTACAAGCAATAGAATACCACGAAGCCCCATTCTCAATCGCCGATAGCGTCTACGGATCTACCTTCTTCGTTGCCACTGGATTCCACGGACTCCACGTAATCATCGGATCCTCCTTCCTGACCGTCTGCCTCTTCCGACTGATCAAGTTCCACTTTACATCAGACCACCACTTCGGATTCGAGGCAGCAGCCTGATACTGACACTTCGTAGACATCATCTGACTATTCCTCTACATAACCATCTACTGATGAGGATCTTGCTCTTCTAGTATATTAATTACAATTGACTTCCAATCTCTAGAATCTGGTATAAACCCAGAGGAGAGCAATGAACGCACTCATGTTCATATTCGCCCTATCATCAATCCTAAGCGCCGCCCTAACCGCATTAAACTTCTGACTCGCCCAAATAAACCCCGACTCAGAGAAACTCTCACCGTACGAATGTGGATTCGACCCACTTGGATCTGCTCGATTACCATTCTCAGTCCGATTCTTCCTCAGTAGCCATCCTGTTCGTCCTATTCGACCTAGAAATCGCCCTCCTACTCCCCCTGCCATGAGCCGTCCAACTCCAATCCCCCCTAATGACCCTCACCTGAACTGTAGTGATCCTCCTTCTCCTAACACTCGGACTGGCCTACGAGTGAATTCAAGGGGGCCTAGAATGAGCAGAATAACAGAAAGTTAGTCTAACCAAAAAGATAGCTGGTTTCGACCCAGCAGATTACAGCCAACCCTGTAACTTTCTTATGTCGCCCCTACATTTAAGCTTCTACTCAGCCTTCATTTTCAGCGGACTAGGGCTAGCCTTCCACCGAACCCACCTAGTATCCGCCCTACTATGCCTTGAAAGCATAATATTATCGATATTCGTAGGCCTATCAATATGATCCATCGAAAACCAAGTCTCCTCATTCACCATGGTACCAATTCTCATGCTAACCTTCTCAGCGTGTGAGGCGGGCACAGGCCTGGCCATCCTAGTAGCCTCCACCCGCACACATGGCTCCGACCATCTACACAACCTAAACCTCCTGCAATGCTAAAAATCATCCTACCCACAATCATACTTCTTCCAACAGCCCTGCTGTCTCCACCAAAATTTCTATGGACTAACACCACCTTATACAGCCTCCTAATCGCTGCCCTAAGCCTACAGTGATTAATCCCAACCTACTACCCCTACAAATTTTTATCCAACTGAACAGGAATTGACCAAATCTCATCCCCCCTCCTAGTACTATCCTGCTGACTACTCCCACTCATAATCATAGCAAGCCAAAACCACCTGCAACAAGAACCCCTACAACGCAAACGAATCTTTATCTCAACCTTAGTCGCAGTCCAGCCATTCATCCTACTAGCCTTTTCCACCACAGAACTAGCACTATTTTACATCTCATTTGAAGCAACCCTCATTCCCACCCTAATCTTAATCACCCGATGGGGGAACCAACCAGAACGCCTAAGCGCTGGCATCTACCTGCTATTCTACACGCCAGTAAGCTCTCTACCCCTGCTAATCACAATCATACACCTATACGTGAAAATTGGCACCCTGCACCTGCCAACCCTACAACTAACCCACCCAACCCTATCCACCTCATGGACAGGAATACTATCAGGTCTAGCACTGCTCATAGCATTCATAGTAAAAGCCCCACTATACGGCCTACACCTCTGACTGCCAAAAGCCCACGTAGAAGCACCCATCGCAGGCTCAATACTCCTCGCCGCCCTACTACTAAAGCTAGGAGGATACGGAATTATACGAGTCACTCTATTTATGGGCCCACTGTCCAACCTCCTGCACTACCCCTTCCTAACCCTGGCCCTATGAGGCGCCCTAATGACTAGCTCAATCTGCCTACGACAGACAGACCTAAAATCACTAATCGCTTATTCATCCGTTAGCCACATAGGCCTAGTTATCGCCGCAGGAATAATCCAAACCCACTGATCATTCTCAGGGGCAATGATCCTAATAATTTCCCATGGACTAACTTCCTCCATACTATTCTGCCTAGCCAACACAAACTATGAACGTACGCACAGCCGAATTCTACTACTCACACGAGGCCTACAACCTCTCCTACCACTCATAGCTACCTGATGATTGCTGGCCAATCTAACAAACATAGCCTTACCCCCAACAACAAACCTCATAGCAGAGCTAACCATTATAATCACCTTATTCAACTGATCTGCCTTCACGATCATCCTAACAGGAATCGCAACCCTACTAACCGCCTCCTACACCTTATTCATACTACTAATGACCCAACGAGGCTCAATCCCCTCCCACATCACATCTATGCAAAACTCAACCACGCGAGAACACCTGCTCATAACACTCCACATTATCCCAATATTCCTCCTAATCCTCAAACCCGAACTGATCTCCGGAATCCCCTCATGCAAGTATAGTTTAAACCAAACATTAGACTGTGATTCTAAGAATAGAAGTTCAAACCTTCTTACCTGCCGAGGGGAGGGTTTAACCAACAAGAGCTGCTAACTCTTACATCTGAGCCTAAAACCTCAGCCCCCTTACTTTTAAAGGATAACAGCAATCCACTGGTCTTAGGAACCACCCATCTTGGTGCAAATCCAAGTAAAAATAGTGAACCCCACACTACTAATCAACTCCCTCACACTACTCACGCTGACAATCCTCCTAACCCCAATCATCCTGCCATTTCTATTTAAAAACTTTAAAAACACCCCACAAGCCACCACCCGCGCTGTTAAAACCGCATTCCTAATTAGCCTAGCCCCTACAACCGCATTCATCTACTCGGGAGTAGAATCTGTCACCTGCCACTGGGAGTGAAAATTCATTATAAACTTTAAAATCCCCCTGAGCCTAAAAATAGACCAATACTCAATAACATTTCTTCCAATCGCCCTATTTGTAACATGATCAATCCTACAATTCGCCATATGATACATGGCCTCAGAGCCATACGTAACAAAATTTTTCACCTACCTACTGACATTCCTAGTCGCCATACTCCTCCTAACAACCGCAAACAACATATTCCTCCTATTCGTAGGCTGGGAAGGAGTACGAATCATGTCCTTCCTTCTCATCGGCTGATGACAAGGCCGAGCAGATGCCAACACCGCCGCCCTACGAGCCGTAATCTACAACCGAATCGGAGACGTCGGACTGATCCTGAGCATAGCATGACTAGCTTCAACATTCAACACCTGAGAGATCCAACAAGCCGTACACCCCCACCAAACCCCAATCCTCCCCCTCATAGGATTAATCCTCGCAGCCGCAGGAAAATCCGCCCAATTTGGACTCCACCCATGACTGCCCGCAGCAATAGAAGGCCCCACCCCAGTATCAGCCCTACTGCACTCCAGTACCATAGTAGTAGCCGGAATCTTCCTGCTCATCCGCATGCACCCCCTGCTAGCCACCAACCAGACAGCCCTAACTGCCTGCCTATGCCTAGGTGCTCTATCAACCCTATTCGCTGCCACATGCGCCCTAACCCAAAATGACATCAAAAAAATCATTGCTTTCTCAACATCCAGCCAACTAGGACTAATAATAGTCACTATCGGACTAAACCTCCCACAACTAGCCTTCCTACACATCTCAACCCATGCCTTCTTTAAAGCCATACTATTCCTATGCTCAGGGTCTATCATCCACAACCTAAACGGAGAACAAGATATCCGAAAGATAGGAGGCCTACAGAAAATACTCCCAGTCACTACTTCCTGCCTAACCATCGGAAACCTGGCGCTGATAGGAACCCCATTCCTAGCCGGATTCTACTCAAAAGACCTCATCATCGAAAGCTTAAACACATCATACCTAAATACTTGAGCCCTACTCCTAACCCTTATAGCCACAGCATTCACCGCAACCTACAGCATCCGCATAACCATCCTAGTCCAAGCTGGACAAACCCGAATCCCCCCAATAGTATCAATAAACGAAAACAACCCACTAATCACCGCCCCCCTAACCCGACTCGCCCTAGGCAGCATTACAGCAGGAATAATCATTACCTCTTTCATCACACCAACCAAAACCCCCCCAATAACCATACCCCTTATCACCAAAACTGCTGCCATCCTCATAACAATCCTAGGAATCATCCTAGCCCTAGAACTATCGAACATAACACACACCCTCACTCACCCCAAACCAAACCCCCTCATAAACTTCTCCTCTGCATTAGGGTACTTCAACCCCCTAGTACACCGATTCTTCTCCAAAAACCTACTAGAAAAGGGACAAAACATTGCCCTACACTTGATCGACCTCTCCTGACTCAAAAAAATAGGGCCAGAGGGCCTTGCTGAACTACAAGTAGCCGCAAGCAAAGCCGCAACCTCAATACACACAGGGCTAATTAAGGCCTACCTAGGATCCTTCGCCCTCTCCATCCTGGTAATAATCCTAATAACACACAGACTCACTAATGGCCCCTAACATCCGCAAATCCCATCCCCTACTAAAAATAATCAACAACTCCCTAATCGACCTACCCGCCCCCTCCAACATCTCTGCCTGATGAAACTTCGGCTCCCTTCTAGCCATCTGCTTAGCCACACAAATCCTAACAGGCCTGCTACTAGCCATACACTACACCGCAGACACTTCACTCGCCTTCTCCTCAGTAGCTCACACATGCCGAGACGTCCAGTACGGATGGCTCATCCGCAACCTCCACGCCAACGGTGCTTCGCTCTTCTTTATCTGCATCTACTTACACATCGGACGAGGCCTCTACTACGGCTCCTACCTATACAAAGAAACCTGAAACACAGGAGTAATCCTCCTACTCACCCTAATAGCAACTGCCTTCGTAGGGTATGTCCTACCATGAGGACAAATGTCATTCTGAGGGGCCACCGTAATCACCAACCTATTCTCAGCCATCCCGTACATTGGGCAAACTCTAGTAGAATGAGCCTGAGGAGGATTCTCAGTAGACAATCCAACCTTAACCCGATTCTTCGCCATCCACTTCCTACTGCCCTTCCTAATTGCAGGAATCACCCTAGTCCACCTAACCTTCCTACACGAATCAGGCTCAAATAACCCACTAGGAATCGTATCAGACTGCGACAAAATCCCATTCCACCCATACTTCTCCATTAAAGACAGCTTAGGGCTTACCCTAATAATCACCCCTCTAATAGCACTAGCCCTATTTTCACCGAAACTCCTGGTTCTTGGAATCCTAGTTGGGAGTGGTTGGCCACATGAGATGTACAGGATTTTTACCTGTGATTTAGTCTTGACAAGGCTATGTAATTGGTTTACTAACGTCTCATAAGAAAGAAGCATGAGCGGTTAATGCAGTTGGCTTGAAACCCATCCCCAGTGGTGCCAGTGCACTCTCTGAACTCACTGAAGTGCATCCCCAGTGGTGCCAGTGCACTCTCTGCACTCACTGCACTGCATTCCCAGTGGTGCCAGTGCGCTCTCTGGAGTCACAGCACTGCATCTCCAGTGGTGCCAGCGCACTGTCTGGACTCACTGCAGTGCATCCCCAGTGGTGTCAGTGCACTCTCTGGACTCACTGTACTGCATCCCCAGTGGTACCAGTGCACTCACTGGACTGACTGCACTGCATCCCCAGTGGTGCCAGTGTGCTCTCTGGAGTCACAGCACTGCATCCCCAGTGGTGCCAGTGCACTCACTGGACTCACTGCACTGCATCACAGGTGGTGCCAGTGCACTCTCTGGACTCACTGCAGTGAATCCCCGGTGGTGCCAGTGTACTCTCTGCAGTCACTGCACTGCATCCCCAGTGGTGCCAGTGCACTCACTGGACTCACTGGACTGCATCCCCAGTGGTGCCAGTGAACTCTCTGGACTCACTGCACTGCATCCCCAGTGGTGCCAGTGTACTCTCTGGACTCACTGCAGTGCATCCCCAGTGGTGTCAGTGCACTCTCTGGACTCACTGCACTGCATCCTCTGTGCTGCCAGTGCACTCTGTGGACTCACTGCAGTGCATCCCCAGTGGTGCCAGTGCACTCTCTGGACTCAGTGCACTGCATCCCCAGTGGTGCCAGTGCAATCTCTGGACTCACTGTAGTGCATCCCCAGTGGTGCCAGTGCACTCTCTGGACTCACTGCAGTGAATCCCCAGTGGTGCCAGTGCACTCTCTGGACTCACTGTACTGCATCACCAGTGGTGCCAGTGCACTCTCTGGACTCACTGCACTGCATCCCCAGTGGTGCCAGTGCACTCTCTGGACTCACTACACTGCAGCCCCGGTGGTGCCAGAGCACTCTCTGGACTCACTGCACTGCATCCCCAGTGGTGCCAGTGCACTCTCTGGACTCACTGCACTGCATCCCCAGTGGTGTCAGTGCACTCTCTGGACTCACTGCACTGCATCCTCTGTGCTGCCAGTGCACTCTCTGGACTCACTGCACTGCATCCCCAGTGGTGCCAGTGCACTCTCTGGACTCAGTGCACTGCATCCCCAGTGGTGCCAGTGCAATCTCTGGACTCACTGTAGTGCATCCCCAGTGGTGCCAGTGCACTCTCTGGACTCACTGCAGTGCATCCCCAGTGGTGCCAGTGCACTCTCTGGACTCACTGTACTGCATCACCAGTGGTGCCAGTGCACTCTCTGGACTCACTAAACTGCATCCCCAGTGGTGCCAGTGCACTCTCTGGACTCACTGCACTGCAGCCCCGGTGGTGCCAGTGCAATCTCTGGACTCACTGCACAGCATCCCCAGTGGTGCCAGTGCACTCTCTGGACTCACTGCACTGCATCCCCAGTGGTGCCAGTGCACTCTCTGGAGTCACTGAAGTGCATCCCCAGTGGTGCCAGTGCACTCTCTGGACTCACTGCACTGCATGCCCAGTGGTGCCAGTGCACTCTCTGGACTCACTGCACTGCATCCCCAGTGGTGCCAGTGCAATCTCTGGACTCACTGTAGTGCATCCCCAGTGGTGCCAGTGCACTCTCTGGACTCACTGCAGTGCATCCCAAGTGGTGCCAGTGCACTCTCTGGACTCACTGTACTGCATCCCCAGTGGTGCCAGTGCACTCTCTGGACTCACTGCACTGCATCCCCACTGGTGCCAGTGCACTCTCTGGACTCACTGCACTGCAGCCCCAGTGGTGCCAGTGCAATCTGTGGACTCACTGCACTGCATCCCCAGTGGTGCCAGTGCACTCTCTGGAGTCACTGAAGTGCATCCCCAGTGGTGCCAGTGCACTCTCTGGAGTCACTGCACTGCATGCCCAGTGGTACCAGTGCACTCTCTGGAGTCACTGAAGTGCATCCCCAGTGGTGCCAGTGCACTCTCTGGACTCACTGCAGTGCATCCCCAGTGGTGCCAGTGCACTCTCTGGACTCACTGCAGTGCATCCCCAGTGGTGCCAGTGCACTCTCTGGACTCACTGCAGTGCATCCACAGTGGTGCCAGTGCACTCTCTGGACTCACTGCAGTGCATCCCCGTAGGTGCCAGTGCACTCTCTGGACTCACTGCACTGCATCCCCAGTGGTGCCAGTGCACTCTCTGGACTCACTGAAGTGCATTCTCAGTGGTGCCAGTGCACTCTCTGGACTCACTGCACTGCATCCCCAGTGGTGCCAGTACACTCACAGGAATGACTGCACTGCATCCCAGTGGAGCCAGTGCGCTCTCTGGACTCACTGCACTGCATCCCCATTGGTGCCAGTGCATTCTCTGGACTCACCGCACTGCACCCTGAGTGGTGCCAGTGCACTCTCTGGACTCACTGCAGTGCATCCCCAGTGGTGCCAAAGCACTCTCTGGACTCCCGGCACCGCATCCCAAGTGGTGCCAGTGCACTCTCTGGGCTCACTGCAGTGCATCCCCAGTGGTGCCAGTGCACTCTCTTGACTCACTGCACTGCATCCCCAGTGGTGCCAGTGTACTCACTGGACTCACTGCACTGCATTCCCCAGTGGTGCTAGTGCACTCTCTGGACTCACTGCAGTGCATCCCCAGTGGTGCCAGTGCACTCTCTGGACTCACTGAAGTGCATTCTCAGTGGTTCCAGTGCACTCTGTGGACTCACTGCACTGCATCCCCAGTGGTGCCAGTGCGCTCTCTGGACTCACTGCAGTGCATCCCCAGTGGTGCCTGTGCACTCTCTGGACTCACTGCACTGCATCCCCAGTGCTGCCAGTGCACTCTCTGGACTCACTGCACTGCATCCCCAGTGGTGCCAGTGCACTCTCTGGACTCACTGCAGTGCATCCCCAGTGGTGCCAGTGCACTCTCTGGACTCACTGCACTGCATCCCCAGTGGTGCCACTGCACTCTCTGGACTCACTGCAGTGCATCCCCAGTGGTGCCAGTGCACTCTCTGGACTCACTGCAGTGCATCTCCACTGCTGCCAGTGCACTCTCTGGACTCACAGCAGTGCATCCCCAGTGGTGCCAGTGCACTCTCTGGACTCACTGCAGTGCATCCCCAGTGGTGCCAGTGCACTCACTGGACTCACTGCACTGCATCCCAAGTTGTACCAGTGCACTCTCTGGACTCACTGCACTGCATCCCCAGTGGTGCCAGTGCACTCTCTGGACTCACTGCACTGCATCCCCAGTGGTGCCAGTGCACTCACTGGACTCACTGTACTGCATTCCCAGTGGTGCTAGTGCACTCTCTGGACTCACTGCAGTGCATCCCCAGTGGTGCCAGTGCACTCTTTGGACTCACTGAAGTGCATTCTCAGTGGTGCCAGTGCACTCTCTGGACTCACTGCACTGCATCCCCAGTGGTGCCAGTGCACTCTCTGGACTCACTGAAGTGCATTCTCAGTGGTGCCAGTGCACTCTCTGGACTCACTGCAGTGCATCCCCAGTGGTGCCAGTACACTCACTGGACTCACTGCACTGCATCCCCAGTGGTGCCAGTGCACTCTCTGGACTCACTGCACTGCATCCCCAGTAGTGCCAGTGCACTCTCTGGACTCACTGCACTGCATCCCCAGTGCTGCCTGTGCACTCTCTGGACTCACTGCACTGCATCCCCAGTGGTGCCAGTGCAATCTCTGGACTCACTGCACTGCATCCCCAGTGGTGCCAGTGCACACTCTGGACTCACTGCACTGCATCCCCAGTGGTGCCAGTGCACTCTCTGGACTCACTGCACTGCAACCCCAGTGTTGCCAGTGCACTCTCTGGACTCACTGCACTGCATCCCCAGTGGTGCCAGTGCACTCTCTGGACTCACTGAACTGCATCCCCAGTGGTGCCAGTGCACTCTCTGGACTCACTGAAGTGCATCCCCAGTGGTGCCAGTGCACTCTCTGGACTCACTGCACTGCATCCCCAGTGGTGCTAGTGCACTCTGTGGACTCACTGCAGTGCATCCCCAGTGGTGCTAGTGCACTCTCTGGACTCACTGCAGTGCATCCCCAGTGGTGCCAGTGCACTCTCTGGACTCACTGCACTGCATCCCCAGTGGTGCCAGTGCACTCTCTGGACTCACTGCAGTGCATCCCCAGTGGTGCCAGTACACTCACTGGACTGACTGCACTGCATCCCCAGTGGTGCCAGTGCACTCTCTGGTCTCACCGCACCGCATCCCCAGTGGTGCCAGTGCACTCTCTGGAGTAACTGCAGTGCATCACCAGTGGTGCCAGTGCACTCTCTGGACTCACTGCACTGCATCCCCAGTGGTGCCAGTGCACTCTCTTGACTCACTGCACTGCATCCCCAGTGGTGCCAGAGCACTCTCTGGACTCACTGCAGTGCATCCCCAGTGGTGCCAGTGCACTCTCTGGACTCACTGCAGTGCATCCCCAGTGGTGCCAGTGCACTCTCTGGACTCACTGCACTGCATCCCCAGTGGTGCCAGTGCACTCTCTGGACTCCCGGCACCGCATCCCCAGTGGTGCCAGTGCACTCTCTGGGCTCACTGCTGTGCATCCCCAGTGGTGCCAGTGCACTCTCTTGACTCACTGCACTGCATCCCCAGTGGTGCCAGTGCACTCACTGGATTCACTGCACTGCATCCCCAGTGGTGCTAGTGCACTCTCTGGACTCACTGCACTGCATCCCCAGTGGTACCAGTGCACTCTCTGGACTCACTGAAGTGCATTCTCAGTGGTGCCAGTGCACTCTCTGGACTCACTGCACCGCATCCCCAGTGGTGCCAGTGCACTCTCTGGACTCCCGGCACCGCATCCCCAGTGGTGCCAGTGCACTCTCTGGGCTCACTGCTGTGCATCCCCAGTGGTGCCAGTGCACTCTCTTGACTCACTGCACTGCATCCCCAGTGGTGCCAGTGCACTCTCTGGACTCACTGCACTGCATCCCCAGTGGTGCCAGTGCACTCTCTGGACTCCTGGCAACACATCCCCGGTGGTGCCAGTGCACTCTCTGGACTCACTGCACTGCATCCCCAGTGGTGCCAGAGCACTCTCTGGACTCACTGCAGTGCATCCCCAGTGGTGCTAGTGCACTCTCTGGACTCACTGCACTGCATCCCCAGTGGTGCCAGTGCACTCTCTGGACTCACTGCACTGCATCCCCAGTGGTGCCAGTGCACTCTCTGGACTCCCGGCACCGCATCCCCAGTGGTGCCAGTGCACTCTCTGGGCTCACTGCAGTGCATCCCCAGTGGTGCCAGTGCACTCTCTTGACTCACTGCACTGCATCCCCATTGGTGCCAGTGTACTCACTGGACTCACTGCACTGCATTCCCCAGTGGTGCTAGTGCACTCTGTGGACTCACTGCAGTGCATCCCCAGTGGTGCCAGTGCACTCTCTGGACTCACTGAAGTGCATTCTCAGTGGTTCCAGTGCAGTCTGTGGACTCACTGCACTGCATCCCCAGTGGTGCCAGTGCACTCTCTGGACTCCCGGCACCGCATCCCCAGTGGTGCCAGTGCACTCTCTGGGCTCACTGCAGTGCATCCCCAGTGGTGCCAGTGCACTCTCTTGACTCACTGCACTGCATCCCCATTGGTGCCAGTGTACTCACTGGACTCACTGCACTGCATTCCCCAGTGGTGCTAGTGCACTCTGTGGACTCACTGCAGTGCATCCCCAGTGGTGCCAGTGCACTCTCTGGACTCACTGAAGTGCATTCTCAGTGGTTCCAGTGCAGTCTGTGGACTCACTGCACTGCATCCCCAGTGGTGCCAGTGCACTCTCTGGACTCCCGGCAACACATCCCCGGTGGTGCCAGTGCACTCTCTGGACTCACTGCACTGCATCCCCAGTGGTGCCAGAGCACTCTCTGGACTCACTGCAGTGCATCCCCAGTGGTGCTAGTGCACTCTCTGGACTCACTGCACTGCATCCCCAGTGGTGCCAGTGCACTCTCTGGACTCACTGCACTGCATCCCCAGTGGTGCCAGTGCACTCTCTGGACTCCCGGCACCGCATCCCCAGTGGTGCCAGTGCACTCTCTGGGCTCACTGCAGTGCATCCCCAATGGTGCCAGTGCACTCTCTTGACTCACTGCACTGCATCCCCATTGGTGCCAGTGTACTCACTGGACTCACTGCACTGCATTCCCCAGTGGTGCTAGTGCACTCTCTGGACTTGTTGTCGACGGAGGGAAGACACAAACGCTCAATATGAGTGTTAAGTATGCTTCAGCTTTAATGGATAGCTCAATTGTCTTTTATCGTGTACAGGATAATTAGCTCATACATATTGCAAAAGCCAAGCTCCTTATTGGTAAGCGTCATCTACTGCCCTATCTGTTAGTTCCGCATTCTTCTATCCGCTAGTTCCCCTTTCTAATCTAACTATAACTCCCAGGGCAGTATGCCCTCTACTATCATTGTTTCTAATTGCCTGGGATTTCTCACAAGAGTTCCCAGACAAGCTGCCTGGGATTTCTCACAAGAGTTCCCAGACAAGCCTTGCGTACGTGCCTTTGCTCTTGTTTTTCTAGACCAGCTGGGTGCGGTAATCCGCCATTTCCTTATCTTGCAGCTGCATGATATCAATGTGATTACGCGCAGCGAGCCAGTCCTCAACAATTCCCCCGTTTTTATTTTGAACCAAAAGCTTTCTATAGATTTTTCTATCAATCACCGCACACACTGCAATAAGCAAGGTACAATAAGCAACAGGGTCAAAAATCTCATGCAGAACTACGATTGTAAAGTAGTGTGCCTACTAGAATCTACATCAGTCAACAAGCCACTAAGCGCTAGGAATGTTGCTTCGCAGCGATACTGCTTCTTACTCGCACAGCACAATCACACAATCACACAATCACGCAGAGAGGCCTCTTGCACTTCTCATTCATACCACAAGACAATATCACTGAAAATAATTTGTGTGCAGCTTCAGGAGGTCCTTGTCTGCTCCCGTGGTGAGCGGCTGAGAGTGGAGACCCCTCCGAGGAAAAAATGCTCGGGGTGCACCTAGGGGCGTCCGTTCCACAGTCGATCCCACAGCCGAGCAGAGCGGCTCCTGGCGCAAGGAAGGATGCTATTATAGTTTGTATAATGACAGCAAAGAGATGCATTGCAATAAGGAGCACGTGTGGCATTGACCCCTTTTTTTTTTTTTTTTTTTTTTTTTTTTTTTTTTTTTTTTTTCTTTTTCGAGCAATTACACCTTACACATGCTATTACTGTTGCTAGAAAAACCCTACTAGTTAACTGCTCGAGCCTTTTTATTAGGCAACTAAATACTACTCGCGCCGCTACTATAATTAGGACAATTATTAGCAGTAAGCGTAGCCCTTCTTTTATCAGACCCAATATCCAACCCCCCATGTTCCCAAACCAATTTGCAAACAGTCTATCAAGCCAATTATCTTGGACCACTATCTTCTTGGTGTGGTCTCTCAGCCATTTCAGTTGCTCGTGGATTGACTCGCCATGGTCCGAGAGATTAAAACAGCACATTCCTTCGAGCTCTTCACACCCGTGGCCCTGTGCCAGCAGTAGAAAATCAATCGCCGCTCTGTTCTGTAACACAGCGTGTCGCAAGCTGTCCAGGTCCTGGGCCATTTCTGTGAGCATCTGCGTAGTCACATTTAATGTTTTCACCACTGTACTTCAAATCTACATTTTACAAAGTGACCAGCAAGTGTGCCACATTAACTGACCAACCTCTGAGATTTTACCTTTCATACCAGTGTCTTCTTGGGCTCTTTTAATTAAACACGTTTCTCATTCAAGTGAATTGAAATGCTTCAGTTGGTTTTATTCTCAGGAGCCTCATAAAAAACAAAGATATTGCACCCTCTTTGTTCAGTCATTCAATGTTCGTCTCTTTCACAGCAAATAATTACTTCATTGAAGTTAAAACTTCCAAACATAACTTACTAATAGTCTCCAATTTCAGCTCAGATCACTCGTTGAAAATACTCTGCTAAATACAGATAACTTACAATAACTTTAACAGTTAATTGTCCATAACAAACACCATGGTTTTTCTCCAGACCAATGTTCAAATTTTAAGACCACCCTTTAATATTTCTATGTACAGGTGAAAAACAGTCTTCAATTTTCTAGTCTTGTTTTAAATATAAAAGTTGGAAGGGACATTCAAGTTTCAAGTCTCCACACTGAACTTAAAAAAAAAAAAAAATCATGTGGAGGTAAACAAACCAAGTTGTATACTCCAGGAGGTAGAGGCCTTCAATTTGTGTTCATATATACATATGCACAGAATTCAGTGTTCCAACAGAAAAAGAATTAGCCAAAAAGTAATAAAAGTTATTTACTACTGTGACATTTCAAGACTTCCACAGCTTTGCCTAAAGACACAAACACAATTAACATAATTCCCTATGTGCTTTTTTTTTTTTTTTTTTTTTTTTTTTTTTTTTCTTTCCTTTTTTTTTTTTTTCTCTCAACTGTCCAGTGCAGGAAAAAATTCTCACAAAATTTCACAGACCTAAAATGTGCAAGCTAGTTTCTCTCTCTCCCTTTTTTTTTTTTTTTTTTTTTTTTTTTTTTTTTTTTTTCAAATGTCACATTTGCTTGTTTTACAGCCCAACAAGCTAGTTTCCCTAGACTAGCCATAGCATGAGCCACAGCCACTCCAGGCACAAGTGCCGCTGAAAAGAACCTTTCAGCAGGACCCCAGAGTTCGACCTGGTTATCGCAGTCACTCCCCAAAGTTTTTGAGACTGCGTCTCGTCCGTCGTTTCCATTGTTGAGTAATGTTTCGCAATTCTTGACTGTGTAGGTCAGGGGCAAACAAAGTCAAGCGTCCCAAATAGCATGGCCCCCCGTGCGCATTTGCTGGGATTCCCTGCCAGGCTCGATCTCCACAGATCAGGAATATACCAGGTGGTAAGGCCTTAGCAGTTTGCCTTGGCCATGTGCTTGACTTGTTCCCGTATGCCCCCATGGTGGTGTTGGTGGTGTCGTTGTACCCGCAATAGCTGCTATTAGCTTCGAACCCCCTTGTGTGAGAGGTCACATTAGTCCATTGAGTCATATTTTGTTTTCCTTTATTCCACATAAAGCACGTCTGTGTCCAGTTATTACTGGTGTTCCCTACCGCCACTGATCCCAACAAATCCAGTTCCTGGGGATCCCATGGCAAGCTCGTGTTCAGAGCCACTAGCGCCGCCACAACGGCGTCGGAGAGGTTGGACGAAAGATCGAACAAATCAGTACTTGCGGAATATGGTGCTAACAGTTGTTTCAGCTCCTCCTTGTTCCCTATTGGGACCCCGAACAAACAGGTGCGGAAGGGATCAGTCGCTTTGGCAAGAGACAGGCAGAATTGAGCCAATCGAGTTCCCTTCGGTATATGTAGCGGAGGGAACATGGCTGATACCATAATTTGTATCTCCCCAGTAAAGTCCTTATCAATAAGTCCTGTTAACACTAAAGCCCCATTTAATGTCGCCGATGACCTTCCAATCAGAAGTGCTCCAACAGGCTCATTATTAATTTTTACAGGTCCCATAACGCCTGTTTTCACCCCAACAGGCTTATTGTCCATCAAAGTCACATTTACTGCGGTTGCCAAGTCCAATCCCCAGGCTCCCTCTGGTGGCTGGTTGGAGGTGAAAGGATTCGTCTCGGTTGGAGTCTCCGCAGCTGCCGCCGCTGTTGAGGGGAAAGCCGCTTTTTGTGTCATCGCGGGGCGGCGGTTCCCGCTGGTCTTCCCGTTTCCCTGGGTCTTCCGCCGGCAAGCGGTTTCATTATGCGTATCAGATCGGCAAGAGGGACACCACACATTAGCCGTCCCACATTGCCTCTTTATATGACCCGCGATGCCACACCGATAGCAGCGTAGTGCAGGTCTTCTCGACGAGTGAGGTCCTTTTCCACTTTGCAGGGGGGCAAGGGCGGCGAATACCTGCGACTGACTAGCCTGCAGTCCCTGAGTAATACTTTCCCCTACCTTTCGAATAGCGTCAACCAATAGCGCTTGCGAGCCTATCGGTATCCGCGACAATCGATCAAGAGCCTCTTCTATAGTCCAGGTACTGGGCAGCGTATTTAGAACATTTCGAGAGGTTTGATTACAATTTTGAAGGGCGCATTGTTTAAGAATAGGGCCTTTGAGATATTCGGGTAACCCAGCTACCTGTATAGCTGCGGCAACCCTATCAATAAATGTTCCAAACGCTTCGTCTCGCCCTTGCTTGATGGACATATAGGAGGGCATTCCTCCAGGCTCCCTAATTTGGTCCAGTGCTCTCCTAGCTAGCGTCATGGTCGCTTTTGCCTTATCCGGCCCCATTAGGGCCTGGGCCTCCAAGCGATTGTATGCACCGACCCCCAAAAGCTCCTCCAGCGTGACCCCGTATAATGGATCTCCGGGCTGACGCTGCACCGCGACTGCCTCCTGACAAGCTGAATGCCAATGGGCATTAAACAGCAGGATCTGATGCTGCGTCAGTATTAGTTTCATGATATTACGAATATCGCCGGGGAGCAACACGTTAGTGGACCACAGATAGTCTAACATCTGTTTCGTTGGCTCCCCACGTATTCCTGACTCATTTACCGTGGCACGCAATTGGGTCAGTATTTTCCAGTCCAGATTTGTCATAGTAACAGTTATCTGGCCCTGGGCGTCTGGTGGAGAGTACACCACGGGGAAGGCGCCTACAAGCTCTGTCGCTGCCCCCACATCACCTTCACGTAACGCCTCCCCTGCTATTTTCGCCCAGAGTCCTGCTCTCTCCGACCCCCCTGATTCGAGTCGCATATCTTTCAAAAATGGATTCTTATTTCTCCCCTCGCCTGCCGCCTCTCCCTCGGGAGTTTCCAGGGGTAGAGGAGGTGCACTGGGTCGTGCCCCCTCTCCCCATCCCCCGGGTGCCTTCATGGTGAATTGTTGGACCGACGGAGGGAGGGGGTACGGATTGGCCTCTTCATCCGCCCTCAACGTTTTGCCCAGCCGCTCTGTTGCAGCGGCTGCTACTTTCTGTTCTACCCGATGTATTGTTAAAGCATTCGTAACAGCCCGCCACGGTTTTGCCAGCTTCTTAGCCGTCTTATTCTCACTAATCATTTCCTCAAACAATATATCACCAAACTTACGCCACTCATCCTCCTCAAACAATGTGTCAGGGTTAATAAAGCAGCCCTTCGCCACCCCATAGGCCACTAACCCCTGTAATTCTTTATGACAATCTATATCTGGCGTCTTACGCTTTTCTAAAAAGCACTTAAGTAAATTAATTGCCGCTTGTTTCTCCATGCTTACTCACGGTGCCGTTGCCCCCGTGCAAAGCGTGTCTTACGCTTTTCTAAAAAGCACTTAAGTAAATCTATTGCCGCTTGTTTCTCCATGCTTACTCACGGTGCCGTTGCCCCCGTACAAAGCTTCCGTTCGCGGCGTTCCGGCGGGACCCGCTATGGGTTCGTCCCGGGCGCTCTTCCCGAGTCGTCTTCTGCTCGCCCCAATCTTATGTTCCGCGGATTCCGGGTTACGTAGTCAGAACCGGCTTTCCCCTTGTACTCCGTCGCCTAATACCGGCTTACTCGTTTCGGGTCCTCGTCCAGCAAGGGTCCCTGTTCGGGCGCCATTTGTTGTCGACGGAGGGAAGACACAAACGCTCAATATGAGTGTTAAGTATGCTTCAGCTTTAATGGATAGCTCAATTGTCTTTTATCGTGTACAGGATAATTAGCTCATACATATTGCAAAAGCCAAGCTCCTTATTGGTAAGCGTCATCTACTGCCCTATCTGTTAGTTCCGCATTCTTCTATCCGCTAGTTCCCCTTTCTAATCTAACTATAACTCCCAGGGCAGTATGCCCTCTACTATCATTGTTTCTAATTGCCTGGGATTTCTCACAAGAGTTCCCAGACAAGCTGCCTGGGATTTCTCACAAGAGTTCCCAGACAAGCCTTGCGTACGTGCCTTTGCTCTTGTTTTTCTAGACCAGCTGGGTGCGGTAATCCGCCATTTCCTTATCTTGCAGCTGCATGATATCAATGTGATTACGCGCAGCGAGCCAGTCCTCAACATGGACTCACTGCAGTGCATCCCCAGTGGTGCCAGTGCACTCTCTGGACTCACTGAAGTGCATTCTCAGTGGTTCCAGTGCACTCTGTGGACTCACTGCAGTGCATCCCCAGTGGTGCCAGTGCGCTCTCTGGACTCACTGCAGTGCATCCCCAGTGGTGCCAGTGCACTCTCTCGAGTCACTGCACTGCATCCCCAGTGCTGCCAGTGCACTCTCTGGACTCACTGCACTGCATCCCCAGTGGTGCCAGTGCACTCTCTGGACTCACAGCAGTGCATCCCCAGTGGTGCCAGTGCACTCTCTGGACTCACTGCACTGCATCCCCAGTGGTGCCACTGCACTCTCTGGACTCACTGCAGTGCATCCCCAGTGGTGCCAGTGCACTCTCTGGACTCACTGCAGTGCATCTCCACTGCTGCCAGTGCACTCTCTGGACTCACAGCAGTGCATCCCCAGTGGTGCCAGTGCACTCTCTGGACTCACTGCACTGCATCCCCAGTGGTGCCAATGCACTCTCTGGACTCACTGCACTGCATCCCCAGTGGTGCCAGTGCACTCTCTGGACTCACTGCACTGCATCCCAAGTGGTGCCAGTGCACTCTCTGGACTCACTGCAGTGCATCCCCAGTGGTGCCAGTGCACTCTCTCGAATCACTGCACTACATCCCCAGTGGTGCCAGTGCGCTCACTGGACTCACTGTACTGCATCATCAGTGGTGCCAGTGCACTCTCTGGAGTGACTGCAGTGCATCCCCAGTGGTGCCAGTGCACTCTCTGGACTCACTGTACTGCATTCCCAGTGGTGCTAGTGCACTCTCTGGACTCACTGCAGTGCATCCCCAGTGGTGCCAGTGCACTCTTTGGACTCACTGAAGTGCATTCTCAGTGGTGCCAGTGCACTCTCTGGACTCACTGCACTGCATCCCCAGTGGTGGCAGTGCACTCTCTGGACTCACTGAAGTGCATTCTCAGTGGTGCCAGTGCACTCTCTGGACTCACTGCACTGCATCCCCAGTGGTGCCAGTACACTCACTGGACTCACTGCACTGCATCCCCAGTGGTGCCAGTGCACTCTCTGGACTCACTGCACTGCATCCCCAGTGGTGCCAGTGCACTCTCTGGACTCACTGCAGTGCATCCCCAGTGGTGCCAGTGCAATCTCTGGACTCACTGCACTGCATCCCCAGTGGTGCCAGTGCAATCTCTGGACTCACTGCACTGCATCCCCAGTGGTGCCAGTGCACACTCTGGACTCACTGCACTGCATCCCCAGTGGTGCCAGTTCACTCTCTGGACTCACTGCACTGCAACCCCAGTGTTGCCAGTGCACTCTCTGGACTCACTGCACTGCATCCCCAGTATTGCCAGTGCACTCTCTGGACTCACTGCACTGCATCCCCAGTGGTGCCAGTGCACTCTCTGGACTCACTTCAGTGCATCCCCAGTGGTGCCAGAGCACTCTCTGGACTCACTGCACTGCATCCCCAGTGGTGCCAGTGCACTCTCTGGACTCACTGCACTGCAGCCCCAGTGGTGCCAGTGCACTCTCTGGACTCACTGCACTGCATCCCCAGTATTGCCAGTGCACTCTCTGGACTCACTGCACTGCATCCCCAGTGCTGCCAGTGCACTCTCTGGACTCACTGCACTGCATCCCCAGTGGTGCCACTGCACTCTCTGGACTCACTGAACTGCATGTCCAGTGCTGCCAGTGCACTCTCTGGACTCACTGCACTGCATCCCCAGTGGTGCCAATGCACTCACTGGACTCACTGCAGTGCATTCCCTCTGGTGCCAGTGCACTCTCTGGACTCACTGCACTGCATCCCCAGTGGTGCCAGTGCACTCTCTGGACTCACTGCAGTGCATCCCCAGTGGTGCCAGTGCACTCTCTGGACTCACTGCAGTGCATCACCAGTGGTACCAGTGCACTCTCTGGACTCACTGCAGTGCATCCCCAGTGGTGCCAGTGCACTCTCTGGACTCACTGCACTGCATCCCCAGTGGTGCCAGTGCACTCTCTGGACTCACTGCACTGCATCCCCAGTGGTGCCAGAGCACTCTCTGGACTCACTGCACTGCATCCTCTGTGCTGCCAGTGCACTCTCTGGACTCACTGCACTGCATCCCCAGTGGTGCCAATGCACTCTCTGGACTCACTGTACTGCATCCCCAGTGGAGCGCGTGCACTCTCTGGACTCACTGAAGTGCATCCCCAGTGGTGCCAGTGCACTCTCTGGACTCACTGCACTGCATCCCCAGTGGTGCTAGTGCACTCTGTGGACTCACTGCAGTGCATCCCCAGTGGTGCCAGTGCACTCTCTGGACTCACTGAAGGGCATCCTCAGTGGTGGCAGTGCACTCTCTGGACTCACTGCAGTGCATCCCCAATGGTGCCAGTACACTCTCTGGACTCACTGCACTGCATCCCCAGTGGTGCCAGTGCACTCTCTGGACTCACTGCACTGCATCCCCAGTGGTGCCAGTGCACTCTCTGGACTCACTGCACTGCATCCCCAGTGGTGCCAGAGCACTCTCTGGACTCACTGCAGTGCATCCCCAGTGGTGCCAGTGCACTCTCTGGACTCACTGCACTGCATCCCCAGTGGTGACAGTGCACTCTCTGGACTCACTGCAGTGCATCCCCAGTGGTGCCAGTGCACTCTCTGGACTCACTGCAGTGCATCCCCAGTGGTGCCACTGCACTCTCTGGACTCACTGCAGTGCATCCCCAGTGGTGCCAGTGCACTCTCTGGACTCCCGGTACCGCATCCCCAGTGGTGCCAGTGCACTCTCTGGACTCACTGCAGTGCATCCCCTTGGTGCCAGTGTGTTGAGGACTGGCTCGCTGCGCGTGGTCACATTGATCTCGTGCAGCTGCAGGGTGGGGAGGTGGCGGATTGCCGCACCCAGCTGGTCTAGAGGAGCAAGAGCAAAGGCACGTACGCAAGGCTTGTCCGGGAACTCTTGCGAGAAATCCCAGGCAGTTAGAACCAATGACAGTAGAGGGCATACTGCCCTTGGAGTTATAGTTAGACTAGAAAAGGGAACTAGCGGCTAAAAGAATGCGGAACTAACCGGTAGGGCAGGAGATTACGCTAACCAATAAGGAGCTTGGCTTTTGCAATATGTATGAGCTAATTATCCTGTACACGATAAAAGAAAATTGAGCTATCCATTAAAGCTGAAGCATACTTAACACTCATATTGAGCGTTTGTGTCTTCCCTCCGTCGACAACAAATGGCGCCCGAACAGGGACCCTTGCTGGACGAGGACCCGAAACGAGTAAGCCGGTCTTAGGTGACGGAGAAAAAGGGAAAGCCGGTTCTGACTACGTAACCCGGATTCCGCGGAACACAAGATTGGGGCGAGCAGAAGGCGACTCGGGAAGAGCGCCCGGGACGAACCCATAGTGGGTCCCGCCGGAACGCCGCGAACAGAAGCTTTACACGGGGGCAACGGCACCGTAAGTAAGAATGGAGAAACAAGCGGCAGTTGATTTACTTAAGTGCTTTTTAGAAAAGCGTAAGACACCAGATATAGATTGTTATAAAGAGTTACCGGGGTTTCAAGAGTTGTGAAACATTACTCAACAATGGAGACGCCGGACGAGACGCAGTCTAAAAACTTTGGGGAGTGACTGTGATGACCAGGTCGAACTCTGGGGTCCTGCCGAAAGATTCTTTTCGGCGGCACTTGTGCCTGGAGTGGCGGTAGCCCATGCTATGGCTAGCCTTGGGAAACTAGCTTGTTGGACTGTAAAACAAGCAAATGTGACTACGCAGATACTCACAGAAATGGCCCAGGACCTGGATAGCCTGCGACACGCTGTATTACAGAACAGAGCGGCGATTGATTTTCTACTGCTGGCACAGGGCCACGGGTGTGAAGAGCTCGAAGGAATGTGCTGTTTTAATCTCTCGGACCATGGCGAGTCAATCCACGAGCAGCTGAAATGGCTGAGAGACCACACCAAGAAGATAGTGGTCCAGAATAATTGGCTTGATGAACTATTTGCGAGTTGGTTTGGGAACATGGGAGGCTGGATATTGGGTCTCATAAAAGAAGGGCTACGCTTACTGCTAATAATCGCACTAATCATAGTAGCGGCGCGAGTAATATTTAGTTGTCTAACAAAAAGGCTCGAGCAACTAACTAATAAGGTTTTTCTAGCACAAAATAAAAACGGGGGAATTGTTGAGGACTGGCTCGCTGCGCGTGGTCACATTGATCTCGTGCAGCTGCAGGGTGGGGAGGTGGCGGATTGCCGCACCCAGCTGGTCTAGAGGAGCAAGAGCAAAGGCACGTACGCAAGGCTTGTCCGGGAACTCTTGCGAGAAATCCCAGGCAGTTAGAACCAATGACAGTAGAGGGCATACTGCCCTTGGAGTTATAGTTAGACTAGAAAAGGGAACTAGCGGCTAAAAGAATGCGGAACTAACCGGTAGGGCAGGAGATTACGCTAACCAATAAGGAGCTTGGCTTTTGCAATATGTATGAGCTAATTATCCTGTACACGATAAAAGACAATTGAGCTATCCATTAAAGCTGAAGCATACTTAACACTCATATTGAGCGTTTGTGTCTTCCCTCCGTCGACAACACCAGTGCACTCTCTGGACTCACTGCACTGCATCCCCAGTGGTGCCAGTGCACTCTCTGGACTCACTGCACTGCATCCCCAGTGGTGCCAGCGCACTCTCTGGACTCACTGCACTGCATCCCCAGTGGTGCCAGTGCACTCTCTGGACTCACTGCAGTGCATCCCCAGTGGTGCCAGTGCACTCTCTGGACTCACTGCACTGCATCCCCAGTGGTACCAGTGCACTCTGTGGACTCACTGCAGTGCATCCCCAGTGGTGCCAGTGCACTCTCTGGACTCACTGCACTGCATCCCCAGTGGTGCCAATGCACTCTCTGGACTCACTGCACTGCATCCCCAGTGGTGCCAGTGCACTCTCTGGACTCACTGAAGTGCATCCCCAGTGGTGCCAGTGCACTCTCTAGAGTCACTGCACTGCATCCCCAGTGGTGCTAGTGCCTTCTGTGGACTCACTGCAGTGCATCCCCAGTGGTGCCAGTGCACTCTCTGGACTCACTGAAGGGCATTCTCAGTGGTGCCAGTGCACTCTCTGGACTCACTGCAGTGCATCCCCAGTGGTGCCAGTACACTCACTGGACTGACTGCACTGCATCCCCAGTGGTGCCAGTGCACTCTCTGGACTCACCGCACCGCATCCCCAGTGGTGCCAGTGCACTCTCTGGAGTAACTGCAGTGCATCACCAGTGGTGCCAGTGCACTCTCTGGACTCACTGCACTGCATCCCAGTGGTGCCAGTGCACTCTCTGGACTCACTGCACTGCATCCCCAGTGGTGCCAGAGAACTCTCTGGACTCACTGCACTGCATCCCCAGTGGTGCCAGTGCACTCTCTGGACTCACTGCACTGCATCCCCAGTGGTGCCAGTGCACTCTCTGGACTCCCGGCAACGCATCCCCAGTGGTGCCAGTGCACTCTCTGGGCTCACTGCAGTGCATCCCCAGTGGTGCCAGTGCACTCTCTTGACTCACTGCACTGCATCCCCAGTGGTGCCAGTGCACTCACTGGATTCACTGCACTGCATTCCCAGTGGTGCTAGTTCACTCTCTGGACTCACTGCAGTGCATCCCCAGTGGTGCCAGTGCACTCTCTGGACTCACTGAAGTGCATTCTCAGTGGTGCCAGTGCACTCTGTGGACTCACTGCAGTGCATCCCCAGTGGTGCCAGTGCGCTCTCTGGACTCACTGCAGTGCATCCCCAGTGGTGCCAGTGCACTCTCTGGACTCACTGCAGTGCATCCCCACTGGTGCCAGTGCACTCACTGGATTCACTGCACTACATTCCCAGTGGTGCTAGTTCACTCTCTGGACTCACTGCAGTGCATCCCCAGTGGTGCTAGTGCACTCTTTGGACTCACTGAAGTGCATTCTCAGTGGTGACAGTGCACTCTCTGGACTCACTGCAGTGCATCCCCAGTGGTGCCAGTACACTCTCTGGACTCACTGCACTGCATCCCCAGTGGTGCTAGTGCACTCTGTGGACTCAATGCAGTGCATCCCCAGTGGTGCCAGTGCACTCTCTGGACTCACTGAAGGGCATTCTCAGTGGTGCCAGTGCACTCTCTGGACTCACTGCAGTGCATCACCAGTGGTGCCAGTGCACTCTCTGGACTCACTGCACCGCATCCCCAGTGGTGCCAGTGCACTCTCTGGAGTAACTGCAGTGCATCACCAGTGGTGCCAGTGCACTCTCTGGACTCACTGCAGTGCATCCCCAGTGGTGCCAGTGCACTCTCTGGACTCACTGCACTGCATCCCCAGTGGTGCCAGAGTACTCTCTGGACTCACTGCACTGCATCCCCAGTGCTGCCTGTGCACTCTCTGGACTCACTGCACTGCATCCCCAGTGGTGCCACTGCACTCTCTGGACTCACTGCACTGCATCCCCAGTGGTGCCAGTGCACTCCCTGCACTCACTGCACTGCATCCCCAGTGGTGCCAGTGCACTCACTGGACTCACTGCAGTGCATTCCCTCTGGTGCCAGTGCACTCTCTGGACTCACTGCAGTGCATCCCCAGTGGTGCCAGTGCACTCTCTTGACTCACTGCAGTGCATCGCCAGTGGTGCCAGTGCACTCTCTGGACTCACTGCACTGCATCCCCAGTGGTGCCAGTGCACTCTCTGGACTCACTGAAGTGCATCCCCCGTGGTGCCAGTGCGATCTCTGGACTCACTGCACTGCATTCCCAGTGGTGCCAGTGCACACTCTGGACTCACTGCACTGCATACCCAGTGGTGCCAGAGCACTCTCTGGACTCACTGCACTGCATCCCCAGTGGAGCCAGTGCACTCTCTGGACTCACTGCACTGCATCCCCAGTGGTGCCAGTGCACTCTGTGGACTCACTGCAGTGCATCCCCAGTGGAGCCCGTGCACTCTCTGGACTCACTGAAGTGCATCCCCAGTGGTGCCAGTGCACTCTCTGGACTCACTGCACTGCATCCCCAGTGGTGCCAGTGCACTCTCTGGACTCACTGCAGTGCATCCCCAGTGGTGCCAGTGCACTCTCTGGACTCACTGAAGTTCATTCTCAGTGGTGCCAGTGCACTCTCTGGACTCACTGCAGTGCATCCCCAGTGGTGCCAGTACACTCACTGGACTGACTGCACTGCATCCCCAGTGGTGCTAGTGCAGTCTCTGCACTCACTGCACTGCATCGCCAGTGGTGCCAGAGCACTCTCTGGACTCACTGCAGTGCATCCCCAGTGGTGCCAGTGCACTCTCTGGACTCACTGTACTGCATCCCCAGTGGTGCCAGTGCACTCTGTGGACTCACTGCTGTGCATCCCCATTGGTGCCAGTGCACTCTCTGGACTCACTGCACTGCATCCCCAGTGGTGCCAGTGCACTCTCTGGACTCACTGCACTGCATCCCCAGTGGTGCAAGTGCACTCTCTGGACTCACTGCAGTGCATCCCAAGTGGTGCCAATGCACTCTCTGGACTCACTGCAGTGCATCCCCAGTGGTGCCAGTACACTCACTGGACTTACTGCACTGCATCCCCAGTGGTGCCAGTGCAGTCTCTGCACTCACTGAAGTGCATCCCCAGTGGTGCCAGTGAACTCTCTGGACTCACTGCAGTGCGTCCCCAGTGGTGCCAGTGCACTCTCTGGACTCACTGCACTGCATCCCCAGTGGTGCCAGTGCACTCTCTGGAGTAACTGCACTGCATCCCCAGTGGTGCCAGTGCACTTTCTGGACTCACTGCACTGCATCTCCAATGGTGCCAGTGCACTCTCTGGACTCACTGCACTGCATCCCCAGTGGAGCCAGTGCACTCTCTGGACTCACTGAAGTGCATCCCCATTGGTGCCAGTGCACTCTCTGGACTCACTGCACTGCATCCCCAGTGGTGCCAGAGTACTCTCTGGACTCACTGCACTGCATCCCCAGTGCTGCCTGTGCACTCTCTGGACTCACTGCACTGCATCCCCAGTGGTGCCACTGCACTCTCTGGACTCACTGCACTGCATCCCCAGTGGTGCCAGTGCACTCCCTGCACTCACTGCACTGCATCCCCAGTGGTGCCAGTGCACTCACTGGACTCACTGCAGTGCATTCCCTCTGGTGCCAGTGCACTCTCTGGACTCACTGCAGTGCATCCCCAGTGGTGCCAGTGCACTCTCTTGACTCACTGCAGTGCATCGCCAGTGGTGCCAGTGCACTCTCTGGACTCACTGCACTGCATCCCCAGTGGTGCCAGTGCACTCTCTGGACTCACTGAAGTGCATCCCCCGTGGTGCCAGTGCGATCTCTGGACTCACTGCACTGCATTCCCAGTGGTGCCAGTGCACACTCTGGACTCACTGCACTGCATACCCAGTGGTGCCAGAGCACTCTCTGGACTCACTGCACTGCATCCCCAGTGGAGCCAGTGCACTCTCTGGACTCACTGCACTGCATCCCCAGTGGTGCCAGTGCACTCTGTGGACTCACTGCAGTGCATCCCCAGTGGAGCCCGTGCACTCTCTGGACTCACTGAAGTGCATCCCCAGTGGTGCCAGTGCACTCTCTGGACTCACTGCACTGCATCCCCAGTGGTGCCAGTGCACTCTCTGGACTCACTGCAGTGCATCCCCAGTGGTGCCAGTGCACTCTCTGGACTCACTGAAGTGCATTCTCAGTGGTGCCAGTGCACTCTCTGGACTCACTGCAGTGCATCCCCAGTGGTGCCAGTACACTCACTGGACTGACTGCACTGCATCCCCAGTGGTGCTAGTGCAGTCTCTGCACTCACTGCACTGCATCGCCAGTGGTGCCAGAGCACTCTCTGGACTCACTGCAGTGCATCCCCAGTGGTGCCAGTGCACTCTCTGGACTCACTGTACTGCATCCCCAGTGGTGCCAGTGCACTCTGTGGACTCACTGCTGTGCATCCCCATTGGTGCCAGTGCACTCTCTGGACTCACTGCACTGCATCCCCAGTGGTGCCAGTGCACTCTCTGGACTCACTGCACTGCATCCCCAGTGGTGCAAGTGCACTCTCTGGACTCACTGCAGTGCATCCCAAGTGGTGCCAATGCACTCTCTGGACTCACTGCAGTGCATCCCCAGTGGTGCCAGTACACTCACTGGACTTACTGCACTGCATCCCCAGTGGTGCCAGTGCAGTCTCTGCACTCACTGAAGTGCATCCCCAGTGGTGCCAGTGAACTCTCTGGACTCACTGCAGTGCGTCCCCAGTGGTGCCAGTGCACTCTCTGGACTCACTGCACTGCATCCCCAGTGGTGCCAGTGCACTCTCTGGACTCACTGCACTGCATCCCCAGTGGTGCCAGTGCACTTTCTGGACTCACTGCACTGCATCTCCAATGGTGCCAGTGCACTCTCTGGACTCACTGCACTGCATCCCCAGTGGAGCCAGTGCACTCTCTGGACTCACTGAAGTGCATCCCCATTGGTGCCAGTGCACTCTCTGGACTCACTGCACTGCATCCCCAGTGGTGCTAGTGCAGTCTCTGCACTCACTGCACTGCATCCCCAGTGGTGCCAGAGCACTCTCTGGACTCACTGCAGTGCATCCCCAGTGGTGCAAGTGCACTCTCTGGACTCACTGCAGTGCATCCCAAGTGGTGCCAATGCACTCTCTGGACTCACTGCAGTGCATCCCCAGTGGTGCCAGTACACTCACTGGACTTACTGCACTGCATCCCCAGTGGTGCCAGTGCAGTCTCTGCACTCACTGAAGTGCATCCCCAGTGGTGCCAGTGAACTCTCTGGACTCACTGCAGTGCGTCCCCAGTGGTGCCAGTGCACTCTCTGGACTCACTGCACTGCATCCCCAGTGGTGCCAGTGCACTCACTGGACTCACTATACTGCATCACCAGTGGTGCCAGTGCACTCTCTGGACTCACTGCACTGCATCCCCAGTGTTGCCAGTGCATTCACTGGACTCACTGTACTGCATCTCCAGTGGTGCCAGTGCACTCTCTGGACTCACTGCAGTGCATCCCCAGTGGTGCCAGTGCACTCTCTGGACTCACTGAAGTGCATTCTCAGTGGTGCCAGTGCACTCTGTGGACTCACTGCAGTGCATCCCCAGTGGTGCCAATGCGCTCTCTGGACTCACTGCAGTGCATCCCCAGTGGTGCCAGTGCACTCTCTGGACTCACTGCACTGCATCCCCAGTGCTGCCAGTGCACTCTGTGGACTCACTGCACTGCATCCCCAGTGGTGCCAGTGCACTCTCTGGACTCACTGCACTGCATCCCCAGTGGTGCCAGTGCACTCTCTGGACTCACTGCACTGCATCCCCAGTGGTGACAGTGCACTCTCTGGACTCACTGCACTGCATCCCCAGTGGTACCAGTGCACACTGTGGACTCACTGCAGTGCATCCCCAGTGCTGCCAGTGCACTCTCTGGACTCACTGCACTGCATCCCCAGTGGTGCCAATGCACTCTCTGGACTCACTGCACTGCATCCCCAGTGGTGCCAGTGCACTCTCTGGACTCACTGCACTGCATCCCAAGTGGTGCCAGTGCACTCTCTGGACTCACTGCACTGCATCCCCAGTGGTGCCAGTGCACTCTCTGGACGCACTGCACTGCATCCCCAGTGGTGCCAGTGCACTCTCTGGACTCACTGCACTGCATCCCAAGTGGTGCCAGTGCACTCTCTGGAGTCACTGCACTGCATCCCCAGTGGTGCCAGTGCACTCTCTGGAGTCACTGCACTACATCCCCAGTGGTGCCAGTGCACTCACTGGACTCACTGTACTGCATCATCAGTGGTGCCAGTGCACTCTCTGGACTCACTGCAGTGCATCCCCAGTGGTGCCAGTGCACTCTCTGGACTCACTGCACTGCATCCCCAGTGGTGCCAGTGCACTCTCTGGACTCACTGCACTGCATCCCCAGTGGTGCAAGTGCACTCTCTGGACTCACTGCAGTGCATCCCAAGTGGTGCCAATGCACTCTCTGGACTCACTGCAGTGCATCCCCAGTGGTGCCAGTACACTCACTGGACTCACTGCAGTGCATCCCCAGTGGTGCCAGTACACTCACTGGACTTACTGCACTGCATCCCCAGTGGTGCCAGTGCAGTCTCTGCACTCACTGAAGTGCATCCCCAGTGGTGCCAGTGAACTCTCTGGACTCACTGCACTGCATCCCCAGTGGTGCCAGTGCACTCTCTGGACTCACTGCACTGCATCCCCAGTGGTGCCAGTGCACTCACTGGACTCACTATACTGCATCACCAGTGGTGCCAGTGCACTCTCTGGACTCACTGCACTGCATCCCCAGTGTTGCCAGTGCATTCACTGGACTCACTGTACTGCATCTCCAGTGGTGCCAGTGCACTCTCTGGACTCACTGCAGTGCATCCCCAGTGGTGCCAGTGCACTCTCTGGACTCACTGCAGTGCATCCCCACTGGTGCCAGTGCACTCACTGGATTCACTGCACTACATTCCCAGTGGTGCTAGTTCACTCTCTGGACTCACTGCAGTGCATCCCCAGTGGTGCCAGTGCACTCTTTGGACTCACTGAAGTGCATTCTCAGTGGTGCCAGTCCACTCTCTGGACTCACTGCACTGCATCCCCAGTGGTGCCAGTGCGCTCTCTGGCCTCACTGAAGTGCATTCTCAGTGGTGCCAGTGCACTCTCTGGACTCACTGCAGTGCATCCCCAGTGGTGCCAGTGCACTCTCTGGACTCACTGAAGTGCATTCTCAGTGGTGCCAGTGCACTCTCTGGACTCACTGCACTGCATCCCCAGTGGTGCCAGTACACTCACTGGACTGACTGCACTGCATCCCCAGTGGTGCTAGTGCAGTCTCTGCACTCACTGCACTGCATCGCCAGTGGTGCCAGAGCACTCTCTGGACTCACTACAGTGCATCCCCAGTGGTGCCAGTGCACTCTCTGGACTCACGGTACTGCATCCACAGTGGTGCCAGTGCACTCTGTGGACTCACTGCTGTGCATCCCCATTGGTGCCAGTGCACTCTCTGGACTCACTGCACTGCATCCCCAGTGGTGCCAGTGCACTCTCTGGACTCACTGCACTGCATCCCCAGTGGTGCAAGTGCACTCTCTGGACTCACTGCAGTGCATCCCAAGTGGTGCCAATGCACTCTCTGGACTCACTGCAGTGCATCCCCAGTGGTGCCAGTACACTCACTGGACTTACTGCACTGCATCCCCAGTGGTGCCAGTGCAGTCTCTGCACTCACTGAAGTGCATCCCCAGTGGTGCCAGTGAACTCTCTGGACTCACTGCTGTGCGTCCCCAGTGGTGCCAGTGCACTCTCTGGACTCACTGCACTGCATCCCCAGTGGTGCCAGTGCACTCTCTGGACTCACTGCACTGCATCTCCAATGGTGCCAGTGCACTCTCTGGACTCACTGCACTGCATCCCCAGTGGAGCCAGTGCACTCTCTGGACTCACTGAAGTGCATCCCCATTGGTGCCAGTGCACTCTCTGGACTCACTGCACTGCATCCCCAGTGGTGCCAGTGCACTCTCTGGACTCACTGCACTGCATCCCCAGTGGTGCAAGTGCACTCTCTGGACTCACTGCAGTGCATCCCAAGTGGTGCCAATGCACTCTCTGGACTCACTGCACTGCATCCCCATTGGTGCCAGTACACTCACTGGACTCACTGCACTGCATCCCCAGTGCTGCCAGTGCAGTCTCTGCACTCACTGAAGTGCATCTCCAGTGGTGCCAGTGAACTCTCTGGACTCACTGCAGTGCATCCCCAGTGGTGCCAGTGCACTCTCTGGACTCACTGCACTGCATCCCCAGTGGTGCCAGTGCACTCTCTGGACTCACTGCACTGCATCCCCAGTGGTGCCAGTGCACTCTCTGGACTCACTGCAGTGCATCTCCAATGGTGCCAGTGCACTCTCTTCACTCACTGCACTGCATCCCCAGTGGTGCCAATGCACTCTCTGGACTCACTGCTGTGCATCCCCAGTGGTGCCAGTGCACTCTCTGGACTCACTGCACTGCATCTCCAATGGTGCCAATGCACTCTCTGGACTCACTGTACTGCATCCCCAGTGGTGCCAGTGCACTCTCTTGACTCACTGCACTGCATCCCCAGTGGTGCCAGTGCACTCACTGGATTCACTGCACTGCATCCCCAGTGGTGCTAGTGCACTCTCTGGACTCACTGCAGTGCATCCCCAGTGGTACCAGTGCACTCTCTGGACTCACTGAAGTGCATTCTCAGTGGTGCCAGTGCACTCTGTGGACTCACTGCACTGCATCCCCAGTGGTGCCAGTGCGCTCTCTGGACTCACTGCAGTGCATCCCCAGTGCTGCCAGTGCACTCTCTGGACTCACTGCACTGCATCCCCAGTGGTGCCAGTGCACTCTCTGGACTCACTGCACTGCATCCCCAGTGGTGCCAGTGCACTCTCTGGACTCACTGCACTGCATCCCCAGTGGTGCCAGTGCACTCTCTGGACTCACTGCACTGCATCCCCAGTGGTGCCAGTGCACTCTCTGGACTCACTGCACTGCATCCCCAGTGGTGCCAGTGCACTCTCTGGACTCACTGCACTGCATCCCCAGTGGTACCAGTGCACTCTGTGGACTCAATGCACTGTATCCCCAGTGGTGCCAGAGCACTCTCTGGACTCACTGCACTGCATCCCCAGTGGTGCCAATGCACGCTCTGGACTCACTGCACTGCATCCCCAGTGGTGCCAGTGCACTCTCTGGACTCACTGCACTGCATCCCAAGTGGTGCCAGTGCACTCTCTGGAGTCACTGCACTGCATCCCCAGTGGTGCCAGTGCACTCTCTCGAGTCACTGCACTACATCCCCAGTGGTGCCAGTGCACTCACTGGACTCACTGTACTGCATCATCAGTGGTGCCAGTGCACTCTCTGGACTCACTGCAGTGCATCCCCAGTGGTGCCAGTGCACTCTCTGGACTCACTGCACTGCATCCCCAGTGGTGCCAGTGCACTCTCTGCACTCATTGCACTGCATCCCCAGTGGTGCCAGTGCACTCTCTGCACTCACTGCACTGCATCCCAAGTGGTGCCAGTGCACTCTCTGGAGTCACTGCACTGCATCCCCAGTGGTGCCAGTGCACTCTCTCGAGTCACTGCGCTACATCCCCAGTGGTGCCAGTGCACTCACTGGACTCACTGTACTGCATCATCAGTGGTGCCAGTGCACTCTCTGGACTCACTGCAGTGCATCCCCAGTGGTGCCAGTGCACTCTCTGGACTCACTGCACTGCATCCCCAGTGGTGCCAGTGCACTCTCTGGACTCACTGTACTGCATCCCCAGTGGTGCCAGTGCACTCTGTGGACTCACTGCTGTGCATCCCCATTGGTGCCAGTGCACTCTCTGGACTCACTGCACTGCATCCCCAGTGGTGCCAGTGCACTCTCTGGACTCACTGCACTGCATCCCCAGTGGTGCAAGTGCACTCTCTGGACTCACTGCAGTGCATCCCAAGTGGTGCCAATGCACTCTCTGGACTCACTGCAGTGCATCCCCAGTGGTGCCAGTACACTCACTGGACTTACTGCACTGCATCCCCAGTGGTGCCAGTGCAGTCTCTGCACTCACTGAAGTGCATCCCCAGTGGTGCCAGTGAACTCTCTGGACTCACTGCAGTGCGTCCCCAGTGGTGCCAGTGCACTCTCTGGACTCACTGCACTGCATCCCCAGTGGTGCCAGTGCACTCTCTGGACTCACTGCACTGCATCCCCAGTGGTGCCAGTGCACTTTCTGGACTCACTGCACTGCATCTCCAATGGTGCCAGTGCACTCTCTGGACTCACTGCACTGCATCCCCAGTGGAGCCAGTGCACTCTCTGGACTCACTGAAGTGCATCCCCATTGGTGCCAGTGCACTCTCTGGACTCACTGCACTGCATCCCCAGTGGTGCCAGTGCACTCTCTGGACTCACTGCACTGCATCCCCAGTGGTGCAAGTGCACTCTCTGGACTCACTGCAGTGCATCCCAAGTGGTGCCAATGCACTCTCTGGACTCACTGCAGTGCATTCTCAGTGGTGCCAGTACACTCACTGGACTCACTGCACTGCATCCCCAGTGCTGCCAGTGCAGTCTCTGCACTCACTGAAGTCCATCTCCAGTGGTGCCAGTGAACTCTTTGGACTCACTGCAGTGCATCCCCAGTGGTGCCAGTGCACTCTCTGGACTCACTGCACTGCATCCCCAGTGGTGCCAGTGCACTCTCTGGACTCACTGCACTGCATCCCCAGTGGTGCCAGTGCACTCTCTGGACTCACTGTACTGCATCCCCAGTGGTGCCAGTGCACTCTCTTGACTCACTGCACTGCATCCCCAGTGGTGCCAGTGCACTCACTGGATTCACTGCACTGCATCCCCAGTGGTGCTAGTGCACTCTCTGGACTCACTGCAGTGCATCCCCAGTGGTACCAGTGCACTCTCTGGACTCACTGAAGTGCATTCTCAGTGGTGCCAGTGCACTCTGTGGACTCACTGCAGTGCATCCCCAGTGGTGCCAGTGCACTCTCTGGACTCACTGCACTGCATCCCCAGTGCTGCCAGTGCACTCTGTGGACTCACTGCACTGCATCCCCAGTGGTGCCAGTGCACTCTCTGGACTCACTGCACTGCATCCCCAGTGGTGCCAGTGCACTCTCTGGACTCACTGCACTGCATCCCCAGTGGTGACAGTGCACTCTCTGGACTCACTGCACTGCATCCCCAGTGGTACCAGTGCACACTGTGGACTCACTGCAGTGCATCCCCAGTGCTGCCAGTGCACTCTCTGGACTCACTGCACTGCATCCCCAGTGGTGCCAATGCACTCTCTGGACTCACTGCACTGCATCCCCAGTGGTGCCAGTGCACTCTCTGGACTCACTGCACTGCATCCCAAGTGGTGCCAGTGCACTCTCTGGACTCACTGCACTGCATCCCCAGTGGTGCCAGTGCACTCTCTGGACGCACTGCACTGCATCCCCAGTGGTGCCAGTGCACTCTCTGGACTCACTGCACTGCATCCCAAGTGGTGCCAGTGCACTCTCTGGAGTCACTGCACTGCATCCCCAGTGGTGCCAGTGCACTCTCTGGAGTCACTGCACTACATCCCCAGTGGTGCCAGTGCACTCACTGGACTCACTGTACTGCATCATCAGTGGTGCCAGTGCACTCTCTGGACTCACTGCAGTGCATCCCCAGTGGTGCCAGTGCACTCTCTGGACTCACTGCACTGCATCCCCAGTGGTGCCAGTGCACTCTCTGGACTCACTGCACTGTATCCCCAGTGGTGCAAGTGCACTCTCTGGACTCACTGCAGTGCATCCCAAGTGGTGCCAATGCACTCTCTGGACTCACTGCAGTGCATCCCCAGTGGTGCCAGTACACTCACTGGACTCACTGCAGTGCATCCCCAGTGGTGCCAGTACACTCACTGGACTTACTGCACTGCATCCCCAGTGGTGCCAGTGCAGTCTCTGCACTCACTGAAGTGCATCCCCAGTGGTGCCAGTGAACTCTCTGGACTCACTGCAGTGCGTCCCCAGTGGTGCCAGTGCACTCTCTGGACTCACTGCACTGCATCCCCAGTGGTGCCAGTGCACTCTCTGGACTCACTGCACTGCATCCCCAGTGGTGCCAGTGCACTTTCTGGACTCACTGCACTGCATCTCCAATGGTGCCAGTGCACTCTCTGGACTCACTGCACTGCATCCCCAGTGGTGCCAGTGCACTCTCTGGACTCACTGCACTGCATCCCCAGTGGTGCAAGTGCACTCTCTGGACTCACTGCAGTGCATCCCAAGTGGTGCCAATGCACTCTCTGGACTCACTGCAGTGCATCCCCAGTGGTGCCAGTACACTCACTGGACTCACTGCACTGCATCCCCAGTGCTGCCAGTGCAGTCTCTGCACTCACTGAAGTGCATCCCCAGTGGTGCCAGTGAACTCTCTGGACTCACTGCAGTGCATCCCCAGTGGTGCCAGTGCACTCTCTGGACTCACTGCACTGCATCCCCAGTGGTGCCAGTGCACTCTCTGGACTCACTGCACTGCATCCCCAGTGGTGCCAGTGCACTCTCTGGACTCACTGTACTGCATCCCCAGTGGTGCCAGTGCACTCTCTTGACTCACTGCACTGCATCCCCAGTGGTGCCAGTGCACTCACTGGATTCACTGCACTGCATCCCCAGTGGTGCTAGTGCACTCTCTGGACTCACTGCAGTGCATCCCCAGTGGTACCAGTGCACTCTCTGGACTCACTGAAGTGCATTCTCAGTGGTGCCAGTGCACTCTGTGGACTCACTGCAGTGCATCCCCAGTGGTGCCAATGCGCTCTCTGGACTCACTGCAGTGCATCCCCAGTGGTGCCAGTGCACTCTCTGGACTCACTGCACTGCATCCCCAGTGCTGCCAGTGCACTCTCTGGACTCACTGCACTGCATCCCCAGTGGTGCCAGTGCACTCTCTGGACTCACTGCACTGCATCCCCAGTGGTGCCAGTGCACTCTCTGGACTCACTGCAGTGCATCCCCAGTGGTGCCAGTGCACTCTCTGGACTCACTGCACTGCATCCCCAGTGGTACCAGTGCACACTGTGGACTCACTGCAGTGCATCCCCAGTGCTGCCAGTGCACTCTCTGGACTCACTGCACTGCATATCCAGTAGTGCCAGTGCACTTTCTGGAGTCACTGCACTGCATCCCTAGTGGTGCCAGTGCACTCTCTGGACTCACTGCACTGCATCCCCAGTGGTGCCACGGCACTCTCTGGACTCACTGCACTGCATCCCCACTGGTGCCAGTGCACTCTCTGGACTCACTGCACTGCATCCCCACTGCTGCCAGTGCACTCTCTGGACTCACTGCACTGTATTCCCACTGGTGCCAGTGCACTCTCTGGACTCACTGCACTGCAACCCCACTGGTGCCAGTGCACTCTCTGGACTCACTACACTGCATCCCCAGTGGTGCCAGTGCACTCTCTGGACTCACTGCACTGCATCCCCAGTGGTGCCAGTGCACTCTCTGGACTCACTGCACTGCATCCCAAGTGGTGCCAGTGCACTCTCTGGAGTCACTGCACTGCATCCCCAGTGGTGCCAGTGCACTCTCTCGAGTCACTGCACTACATCCCCAGTGGTGCCAGTGCACTCACTGGACTCACTGTACTGCATCATCAGTGGTGCCAGTGCACTCTCTGGACTCACTGCAGTGCATCCCCAGTGGTGCCAGTGCACTCTCTGGACTCACTGCACTGCATCCCCAGTGGTGCCAGTGCACTCTCTGGACTCACTGCACTGCATCCCCAGTGGTGCAAGTGCACTCTCTGGACTCACTGCAGTGCATCCCAAGTGGTGCCAATGCACTCTCTGGACTCACTGCAGTGCATCCCCAGTGGTGCCAGTACACTCACTGGACTCACTGCACTGCATCCCCAGTGGTGCCAGTGCAGTCTCTGCACTCACTGAAGTGCATCCCCAATGGTGCCAGTGAACTCTCTGGACTCACTGCAGTGCATCCCCAGTGGTGCCAGTGCACTCTCTGGACTCACTGCACTGCATCCCCAGTGGTGCCAGTGCACTCTCTGGACTCACTGCACTGCATCTCCAATGGTGCCAGTGCACTCTCTGGACTCACTGCACTGCATCCCCAGTGGTGCCAGTGCACTTTCTGGACTCACTGCACTGCATCTCCAATGGTGCCAGTGCACTCTCTGGACTCACTGCACTGCATCCCCAGTGGAGCCAGTGCACTCTCTGGACTCACTGAAGTGCATCCCCATTGGTGCCAGTGCACTCTCTGGACTCACTGCACTGCATCCCCAGTGGTGCCAGTGCACTCTCTGGACTCACTGCACTGCATCCCCAGTGGTGCAAGTGCACTCTCTGGACTCACTGCAGTGCATCCCAAGTGGTGCCAATGCACTCTCTGGACTCACTGCAGTGCATCCCCAGTGGTGCCAGTACACTCACTGGACTCACTGCACTGCATCCCCAGTGCTGCCAGTGCAGTCTCTGCACTCACTGAAGTGCATCTCCAGTGGTGCCAGTGAACTCTTTGGACTCACTGCAGTGCATCCCCAGTGGTGCCAGTGCACTCTCTGGACTCACTGCACTGCATCCCCAGTGGTGCCAGTGCACTCTCTGGACTCACTGCACTGCATCCCCAGTGGTGCCAGTGCACTCTCTGGACTCACTGTACTGCATCCCCAGTGGTGCCAGTGCAGTCTCTTGACTCACTGCACTGCATCCCCAGTGGTGCCAGTGCACTCACTGGATTCACTGCACTGCATCCCCAGTGGTGCTAGTGCACTCTCTGGACTCACTGCAGTGCATCCCCAGTGGTACCAGTGCACTCTCTGGACTCACTGAAGTGCATTCTCAGTGGTGCCAGTGCACTCTGTGGACTCACTGCAGTGCATCCCCAGTGGTGCCAATGCGCTCTCTGGACTCACTGCAGTGCATCCCCAGTGGTGCCAGTGCACTCTCTGGACTCACTGCACTGCATCCCCAGTGCTGCCAGTGCACTCTGTGGACTCACTGCACTGCATCCCCAGTGGTGCCAGTGCACTCTCTGGACTCACTGCACTGCATCCCCAGTGGTGCCAGTGCACTCTCTGGACTCACTGCACTGCATCCCCAGTGGTGACAGTGCACTCTCTGGACTCACTGCACTGCATCCCCAGTGGTACCAGTGCACACTGTGGACTCACTGCAGTGCATCCCCAGTGCTGCCAGTGCACTCTCTGGACTCACTGCACTGCATCCCCAGTGGTGCCAATGCACTCTCTGGACTCACTGCACTGCATCCCCAGTGGTGCCAGTGCACTCTCTGGACTCACTGCACTGCATCCCAAGTGGTGCCAGTGCACTCTCTGGACTCACTGCACTGCATCCCCAGTGGTGCCAGTGCACTCTCTGGACGCACTGCACTGCATCCCCAGTGGTGCCAGTGCACTCTCTGGACTCACTGCACTGCATCCCAAGTGGTGCCAGTGCACTCTCTGGAGTCACTGCACTGCATCCCCAGTGGTGCCAGTGCACTCTCTGGAGTCACTGCACTACATCCCCAGTGGTGCCAGTGCACTCACTGGACTCACTGTACTGCATCATCAGTGGTGCCAGTGCACTCTCTGGACTCACTGCAGTGCATCCCCAGTGGTGCCAGTGCACTCTCTGGACTCACTGCACTGCATCCCCAGTGGTGCAAGTGCACTCTCTGGACTCACTGCAGTGCATCCCAAGTGGTGCCAATGCACTCTCTGGACTCACTGCAGTGCATCCCCAGTGGTGCCAGTACACTCACTGGACTCACTGCAGTGCATCCCCAGTGGTGCCAGTACACTCACTGGACTTACTGCACTGCATCCCCAGTGGTGCCAGTGCAGTCTCTGCACTCACTGAAGTGCATCCCCAGTGGTGCCAGTGAACTCTCTGGACTCACTGCAGTGCGTCCCCAGTGGTGCCAGTGCACTCTCTGGACTCACTGCACTGCATCCCCAGTGGAGCCAGTGCACTCTCTGGACTCACTGCACTGCATCCCCAGTGGTGCCAGTGCACTCTGTGGACTCACTGCAGTGCATCCCCAGTGGAGCCCGTGCACTCTCTGGACTCACTGAAGTGCATCCCCAGTGGTGCCAGTGCACTCTCTGGACTCACTGCACTGCATCCCCAGTGGTGCCAGTGCACTCTCTGGACTCACTGCAGTGCATCCCCAGTGGTGCCAGTGCACTCTCTGGACTCACTGAAGTTCATTCTCAGTGGTGCCAGTGCACTCTCTGGACTCACTGCAGTGCATCCCCAGTGGTGCCAGTACACTCACTGGACTGACTGCACTGCATCCCCAGTGGTGCTAGTGCAGTCTCTGCACTCACTGCACTGCATCGCCAGTGGTGCCAGAGCACTCTCTGGACTCACTGCAGTGCATCCCCAGTGGTGCCAGTGCACTCTCTGGACTCACTGCACTGCATCCCCAGTGGTGCAAGTGCACTCTCTGGACTCACTGCAGTGCATCCCAAGTGGTGCCAATGCACTCTCTGGACTCACTGCAGTGCATCCCCAGTGGTGCCAGTACACTCACTGGACTCACTGCAGTGCATCCCCAGTGGTGCCAGTACACTCACTGGACTTACTGCACTGCATCCCCAGTGGTGCCAGTGCAGTCTCTGCACTCACTGAAGTGCATCCCCAGTGGTGCCAGTGAACTCTCTGGACTCACTGCAGTGCGTCCCCAGTGGTGCCAGTGCACTCTCTGGACTCACTGCACTGCATCCCCAGTGGAGCCAGTGCACTCTCTGGACTCACTGCACTGCATCCCCAGTGGTGCCAGTGCACTCTGTGGACTCACTGCAGTGCATCCCCAGTGGAGCCCGTGCACTCTCTGGACTCACTGAAGTGCATCCCCAGTGGTGCCAGTGCACTCTCTGGACTCACTGCACTGCATCCCCAGTGGTGCCAGTGCACTCTCTGGACTCACTGCAGTGCATCCCCAGTGGTGCCAGTGCACTCTCTGGACTCACTGAAGTTCATTCTCAGTGGTGCCAGTGCACTCTCTGGACTCACTGCAGTGCATCCCCAGTGGTGCCAGTACACTCACTGGACTGACTGCACTGCATCCCCAGTGGTGCTAGTGCAGTCTCTGCACTCACTGCACTGCATCGCCAGTGGTGCCAGAGCACTCTCTGGACTCACTGCAGTGCATCCCCAGTGGTGCCAGTGCACTCTCTGGACTCACTGTACTGCATCCCCAGTGGTGCCAGTGCACTCTGTGGACTCACTGCTGTGCATCCCCATTGGTGCCAGTGCACTCTCTGGACTCACTGCACTGCATCCCCAGTGGTGCCAGTGCACTCTCTGGACTCACTGCACTGCATCCCCAGTGGTGCAAGTGCACTCTCTGGACTCACTGCAGTGCATCCCAAGTGGTGCCAATGCACTCTCTGGACTCACTGCAGTGCATCCCCAGTGGTGCCAGTACACTCACTGGACTTACTGCACTGCATCCCCAGTGGTGCCAGTGCAGTCTCTGCACTCACTGAAGTGCATCCCCAGTGGTGCCAGTGAACTCTCTGGACTCACTGCAGTGCGTCCCCAGTGGTGCCAGTGCACTCTCTGGACTCACTGCACTGCATCCCCAGTGGTGCCAGTGCACTCTCTGGAGTAACTGCACTGCATCCCCAGTGGTGCCAGTGCACTTTCTGGACTCACTGCACTGCATCTCCAATGGTGCCAGTGCACTCTCTGGACTCACTGCACTGCATCCCCAGTGGAGCCAGTGCACTCTCTGGACTCACTGAAGTGCATCCCCATTGGTGCCAGTGCACTCTCTGGACTCACTGCACTGCATCCCCAGTGGTGCCAGAGTACTCTCTGGACTCACTGCACTGCATCCCCAGTGCTGCCTGTGCACTCTCTGGACTCACTGCACTGCATCCCCAGTGGTGCCACTGCACTCTCTGGACTCACTGCACTGCATCCCCAGTGGTGCCAGTGCACTCCCTGCACTCACTGCACTGCATCCCCAGTGGTGCCAGTGCACTCACTGGACTCACTGCAGTGCATTCCCTCTGGTGCCAGTGCACTCTCTGGACTCACTGCAGTGCATCCCCAGTGGTGCCAGTGCACTCTCTTGACTCACTGCAGTGCATCGCCAGTGGTGCCAGTGCACTCTCTGGACTCACTGCACTGCATCCCCAGTGGTGCCAGTGCACTCTCTGGACTCACTGAAGTGCATCCCCCGTGGTGCCAGTGCGATCTCTGGACTCACTGCACTGCATTCCCAGTGGTGCCAGTGCACACTCTGGACTCACTGCACTGCATACCCAGTGGTGCCAGAGCACTCTCTGGACTCACTGCACTGCATCCCCAGTGGAGCCAGTGCACTCTCTGGACTCACTGCACTGCATCCCCAGTGGTGCCAGTGCACTCTGTGGACTCACTGCAGTGCATCCCCAGTGGAGCCCGTGCACTCTCTGGACTCACTGAAGTGCATCCCCAGTGGTGCCAGTGCACTCTCTGGACTCACTGCACTGCATCCCCAGTGGTGCCAGTGCACTCTCTGGACTCACTGCAGTGCATCCCCAGTGGTGCCAGTGCACTCTCTGGACTCACTGAAGTGCATTCTCAGTGGTGCCAGTGCACTCTCTGGACTCACTGCAGTGCATCCCCAGTGGTGCCAGTACACTCACTGGACTGACTGCACTGCATCCCCAGTGGTGCTAGTGCAGTCTCTGCACTCACTGCACTGCATCGCCAGTGGTGCCAGAGCACTCTCTGGACTCACTGCAGTGCATCCCCAGTGGTGCCAGTGCACTCTCTGGACTCACTGTACTGCATCCCCAGTGGTGCCAGTGCACTCTGTGGACTCACTGCTGTGCATCCCCATTGGTGCCAGTGCACTCTCTGGACTCACTGCACTGCATCCCCAGTGGTGCCAGTGCACTCTCTGGACTCACTGCACTGCATCCCCAGTGGTGCAAGTGCACTCTCTGGACTCACTGCAGTGCATCCCAAGTGGTGCCAATGCACTCTCTGGACTCACTGCAGTGCATCCCCAGTGGTGCCAGTACACTCACTGGACTTACTGCACTGCATCCCCAGTGGTGCCAGTGCAGTCTCTGCACTCACTGAAGTGCATCCCCAGTGGTGCCAGTGAACTCTCTGGACTCACTGCAGTGCGTCCCCAGTGGTGCCAGTGCACTCTCTGGACTCACTGCACTGCATCCCCAGTGGTGCCAGTGCACTCTCTGGACTCACTGCACTGCATCCCCAGTGGTGCCAGTGCACTTTCTGGACTCACTGCACTGCATCTCCAATGGTGCCAGTGCACTCTCTGGACTCACTGCACTGCATCCCCAGTGGAGCCAGTGCACTCTCTGGACTCACTGAAGTGCATCCCCATTGGTGCCAGTGCACTCTCTGGACTCACTGCACTGCATCCCCAGTGGTGCTAGTGCAGTCTCTGCACTCACTGCACTGCATCCCCAGTGGTGCCAGAGCACTCTCTGGACTCACTGCAGTGCATCCCCAGTGGTGCAAGTGCACTCTCTGGACTCACTGCAGTGCATCCCAAGTGGTGCCAATGCACTCTCTGGACTCACTGCAGTGCATCCCCAGTGGTGCCAGTACACTCACTGGACTTACTGCACTGCATCCCCAGTGGTGCCAGTGCAGTCTCTGCACTCACTGAAGTGCATCCCCAGTGGTGCCAGTGAACTCTCTGGACTCACTGCAGTGCGTCCCCAGTGGTGCCAGTGCACTCTCTGGACTCACTGCACTGCATCCCCAGTGGTGCCAGTGCACTCACTGGACTCACTATACTGCATCACCAGTGGTGCCAGTGCACTCTCTGGACTCACTGCACTGCATCCCCAGTGTTGCCAGTGCATTCACTGGACTCACTGTACTGCATCTCCAGTGGTGCCAGTGCACTCTCTGGACTCACTGCAGTGCATCCCCAGTGGTGCCAGTGCACTCTCTGGACTCACTGAAGTGCATTCTCAGTGGTGCCAGTGCACTCTGTGGACTCACTGCAGTGCATCCCCAGTGGTGCCAATGCGCTCTCTGGACTCACTGCAGTGCATCCCCAGTGGTGCCAGTGCACTCTCTGGACTCACTGCACTGCATCCCCAGTGCTGCCAGTGCACTCTGTGGACTCACTGCACTGCATCCCCAGTGGTGCCAGTGCACTCTCTGGACTCACTGCACTGCATCCCCAGTGGTGCCAGTGCACTCTCTGGACTCACTGCAGTGCATCCCCAGTGGTGCCAGTGCACTCTCTGGACTCACTGCACTGCATCCCCAGTGGTACCAGTGCACACTGTGGACTCACTGCAGTGCATCCCCAGTGCTGCCAGTGCACTCTCTGGACTCACTGCACTGCATCCCCAGTGGTGCCAATGCACTCTCTGGACTCACTGCACTGCATCCCCAGTGGTGCCAGTGCACTCTCTGGACTCACTGCACTGCATCCCAAGTGGTGCCAGTGCACTCTCTGGACTCACTGCACTGCATCCCCAGTGGTGCCAGTGCACTCTCTGGACGCACTGCACTGCATCCCCAGTGGTGCCAGTGCACTCTCTGGACTCACTGCACTGCATCCCAAGTGGTGCCAGTGCACTCTCTGGAGTCACTGCACTGCATCCCCAGTGGTGCCAGTGCACTCTCTGGAGTCACTGCACTACATCCCCAGTGGTGCCAGTGCACTCACTGGACTCACTGTACTGCATCATCAGTGGTGCCAGTGCACTCTCTGGACTCACTGCAGTGCATCCCCAGTGGTGCCAGTGCACTCTCTGGACTCACTGCACTGCATCCCCAGTGGTGCCAGTGCACTCTCTGGACTCACTGCACTGCATCCCCAGTGGTGCAAGTGCACTCTCTGGACTCACTGCAGTGCATCCCAAGTGGTGCCAATGCACTCTCTGGACTCACTGCAGTGCATCCCCAGTGGTGCCAGTACACTCACTGGACTCACTGCAGTGCATCCCCAGTGGTGCCAGTACACTCACTGGACTTACTGCACTGCATCCCCAGTGGTGCCAGTGCAGTCTCTGCACTCACTGAAGTGCATCCCCAGTGGTGCCAGTGAACTCTCTGGACTCACTGCACTGCATCCCCAGTGGTGCCAGTGCACTCTCTGGACTCACTGCACTGCATCCCCAGTGGTGCCAGTGCACTCACTGGACTCACTATACTGCATCACCAGTGGTGCCAGTGCACTCTCTGGACTCACTGCACTGCATCCCCAGTGTTGCCAGTGCATTCACTGGACTCACTGTACTGCATCTCCAGTGGTGCCAGTGCACTCTCTGGACTCACTGCAGTGCATCCCCAGTGGTGCCAGTGCACTCTCTGGACTCACTGCAGTGCATCCCCACTGGTGCCAGTGCACTCACTGGATTCACTGCACTACATTCCCAGTGGTGCTAGTTCACTCTCTGGACTCACTGCAGTGCATCCCCAGTGGTGCCAGTGCACTCTTTGGACTCACTGAAGTGCATTCTCAGTGGTGCCAGTCCACTCTCTGGACTCACTGCACTGCATCCCCAGTGGTGCCAGTGCGCTCTCTGGCCTCACTGAAGTGCATTCTCAGTGGTGCCAGTGCACTCTCTGGACTCACTGCAGTGCATCCCCAGTGGTGCCAGTGCACTCTCTGGACTCACTGAAGTGCATTCTCAGTGGTGCCAGTGCACTCTCTGGACTCACTGCACTGCATCCCCAGTGGTGCCAGTACACTCACTGGACTGACTGCACTGCATCCCCAGTGGTGCTAGTGCAGTCTCTGCACTCACTGCACTGCATCGCCAGTGGTGCCAGAGCACTCTCTGGACTCACTACAGTGCATCCCCAGTGGTGCCAGTGCACTCTCTGGACTCACGGTACTGCATCCACAGTGGTGCCAGTGCACTCTGTGGACTCACTGCTGTGCATCCCCATTGGTGCCAGTGCACTCTCTGGACTCACTGCACTGCATCCCCAGTGGTGCCAGTGCACTCTCTGGACTCACTGCACTGCATCCCCAGTGGTGCAAGTGCACTCTCTGGACTCACTGCAGTGCATCCCAAGTGGTGCCAATGCACTCTCTGGACTCACTGCAGTGCATCCCCAGTGGTGCCAGTACACTCACTGGACTTACTGCACTGCATCCCCAGTGGTGCCAGTGCAGTCTCTGCACTCACTGAAGTGCATCCCCAGTGGTGCCAGTGAACTCTCTGGACTCACTGCTGTGCGTCCCCAGTGGTGCCAGTGCACTCTCTGGACTCACTGCACTGCATCCCCAGTGGTGCCAGTGCACTCTCTGGACTCACTGCACTGCATCTCCAATGGTGCCAGTGCACTCTCTGGACTCACTGCACTGCATCCCCAGTGGAGCCAGTGCACTCTCTGGACTCACTGAAGTGCATCCCCATTGGTGCCAGTGCACTCTCTGGACTCACTGCACTGCATCCCCAGTGGTGCCAGTGCACTCTCTGGACTCACTGCACTGCATCCCCAGTGGTGCAAGTGCACTCTCTGGACTCACTGCAGTGCATCCCAAGTGGTGCCAATGCACTCTCTGGACTCACTGCACTGCATCCCCATTGGTGCCAGTACACTCACTGGACTCACTGCACTGCATCCCCAGTGCTGCCAGTGCAGTCTCTGCACTCACTGAAGTGCATCTCCAGTGGTGCCAGTGAACTCTCTGGACTCACTGCAGTGCATCCCCAGTGGTGCCAGTGCACTCTCTGGACTCACTGCACTGCATCCCCAGTGGTGCCAGTGCACTCTCTGGACTCACTGCACTGCATCCCCAGTGGTGCCAGTGCACTCTCTGGACTCACTGCAGTGCATCTCCAATGGTGCCAGTGCACTCTCTTCACTCACTGCACTGCATCCCCAGTGGTGCCAATGCACTCTCTGGACTCACTGCTGTGCATCCCCAGTGGTGCCAGTGCACTCTCTGGACTCACTGCACTGCATCTCCAATGGTGCCAATGCACTCTCTGGACTCACTGTACTGCATCCCCAGTGGTGCCAGTGCACTCTCTTGACTCACTGCACTGCATCCCCAGTGGTGCCAGTGCACTCACTGGATTCACTGCACTGCATCCCCAGTGGTGCTAGTGCACTCTCTGGACTCACTGCAGTGCATCCCCAGTGGTACCAGTGCACTCTCTGGACTCACTGAAGTGCATTCTCAGTGGTGCCAGTGCACTCTGTGGACTCACTGCACTGCATCCCCAGTGGTGCCAGTGCGCTCTCTGGACTCACTGCAGTGCATCCCCAGTGCTGCCAGTGCACTCTCTGGACTCACTGCACTGCATCCCCAGTGGTGCCAGTGCACTCTCTGGACTCACTGCACTGCATCCCCAGTGGTGCCAGTGCACTCTCTGGACTCACTGCACTGCATCCCCAGTGGTGCCAGTGCACTCTCTGGACTCACTGCACTGCATCCCCAGTGGTGCCAGTGCACTCTCTGGACTCACTGCACTGCATCCCCAGTGGTGCCAGTGCACTCTCTGGACTCACTGCACTGCATCCCCAGTGGTACCAGTGCACTCTGTGGACTCAATGCACTGTATCCCCAGTGGTGCCAGAGCACTCTCTGGACTCACTGCACTGCATCCCCAGTGGTGCCAATGCACGCTCTGGACTCACTGCACTGCATCCCCAGTGGTGCCAGTGCACTCTCTGGACTCACTGCACTGCATCCCAAGTGGTGCCAGTGCACTCTCTGGAGTCACTGCACTGCATCCCCAGTGGTGCCAGTGCACTCTCTCGAGTCACTGCACTACATCCCCAGTGGTGCCAGTGCACTCACTGGACTCACTGTACTGCATCATCAGTGGTGCCAGTGCACTCTCTGGACTCACTGCAGTGCATCCCCAGTGGTGCCAGTGCACTCTCTGGACTCACTGCACTGCATCCCCAGTGGTGCCAGTGCACTCTCTGCACTCATTGCACTGCATCCCCAGTGGTGCCAGTGCACTCTCTGCACTCACTGCACTGCATCCCAAGTGGTGCCAGTGCACTCTCTGGAGTCACTGCACTGCATCCCCAGTGGTGCCAGTGCACTCTCTCGAGTCACTGCGCTACATCCCCAGTGGTGCCAGTGCACTCACTGGACTCACTGTACTGCATCATCAGTGGTGCCAGTGCACTCTCTGGACTCACTGCAGTGCATCCCCAGTGGTGCCAGTGCACTCTCTGGACTCACTGCACTGCATCCCCAGTGGTGCCAGTGCACTCTCTGGACTCACTGTACTGCATCCCCAGTGGTGCCAGTGCACTCTGTGGACTCACTGCTGTGCATCCCCATTGGTGCCAGTGCACTCTCTGGACTCACTGCACTGCATCCCCAGTGGTGCCAGTGCACTCTCTGGACTCACTGCACTGCATCCCCAGTGGTGCAAGTGCACTCTCTGGACTCACTGCAGTGCATCCCAAGTGGTGCCAATGCACTCTCTGGACTCACTGCAGTGCATCCCCAGTGGTGCCAGTACACTCACTGGACTTACTGCACTGCATCCCCAGTGGTGCCAGTGCAGTCTCTGCACTCACTGAAGTGCATCCCCAGTGGTGCCAGTGAACTCTCTGGACTCACTGCAGTGCGTCCCCAGTGGTGCCAGTGCACTCTCTGGACTCACTGCACTGCATCCCCAGTGGTGCCAGTGCACTCTCTGGACTCACTGCACTGCATCCCCAGTGGTGCCAGTGCACTTTCTGGACTCACTGCACTGCATCTCCAATGGTGCCAGTGCACTCTCTGGACTCACTGCACTGCATCCCCAGTGGAGCCAGTGCACTCTCTGGACTCACTGAAGTGCATCCCCATTGGTGCCAGTGCACTCTCTGGACTCACTGCACTGCATCCCCAGTGGTGCCAGTGCACTCTCTGGACTCACTGCACTGCATCCCCAGTGGTGCAAGTGCACTCTCTGGACTCACTGCAGTGCATCCCAAGTGGTGCCAATGCACTCTCTGGACTCACTGCAGTGCATTCTCAGTGGTGCCAGTACACTCACTGGACTCACTGCACTGCATCCCCAGTGCTGCCAGTGCAGTCTCTGCACTCACTGAAGTCCATCTCCAGTGGTGCCAGTGAACTCTTTGGACTCACTGCAGTGCATCCCCAGTGGTGCCAGTGCACTCTCTGGACTCACTGCACTGCATCCCCAGTGGTGCCAGTGCACTCTCTGGACTCACTGCACTGCATCCCCAGTGGTGCCAGTGCACTCTCTGGACTCACTGTACTGCATCCCCAGTGGTGCCAGTGCACTCTCTTGACTCACTGCACTGCATCCCCAGTGGTGCCAGTGCACTCACTGGATTCACTGCACTGCATCCCCAGTGGTGCTAGTGCACTCTCTGGACTCACTGCAGTGCATCCCCAGTGGTACCAGTGCACTCTCTGGACTCACTGAAGTGCATTCTCAGTGGTGCCAGTGCACTCTGTGGACTCACTGCAGTGCATCCCCAGTGGTGCCAGTGCACTCTCTGGACTCACTGCACTGCATCCCCAGTGCTGCCAGTGCACTCTGTGGACTCACTGCACTGCATCCCCAGTGGTGCCAGTGCACTCTCTGGACTCACTGCACTGCATCCCCAGTGGTGCCAGTGCACTCTCTGGACTCACTGCACTGCATCCCCAGTGGTGACAGTGCACTCTCTGGACTCACTGCACTGCATCCCCAGTGGTACCAGTGCACACTGTGGACTCACTGCAGTGCATCCCCAGTGCTGCCAGTGCACTCTCTGGACTCACTGCACTGCATCCCCAGTGGTGCCAATGCACTCTCTGGACTCACTGCACTGCATCCCCAGTGGTGCCAGTGCACTCTCTGGACTCACTGCACTGCATCCCAAGTGGTGCCAGTGCACTCTCTGGACTCACTGCACTGCATCCCCAGTGGTGCCAGTGCACTCTCTGGACGCACTGCACTGCATCCCCAGTGGTGCCAGTGCACTCTCTGGACTCACTGCACTGCATCCCAAGTGGTGCCAGTGCACTCTCTGGAGTCACTGCACTGCATCCCCAGTGGTGCCAGTGCACTCTCTGGAGTCACTGCACTACATCCCCAGTGGTGCCAGTGCACTCACTGGACTCACTGTACTGCATCATCAGTGGTGCCAGTGCACTCTCTGGACTCACTGCAGTGCATCCCCAGTGGTGCCAGTGCACTCTCTGGACTCACTGCACTGCATCCCCAGTGGTGCCAGTGCACTCTCTGGACTCACTGCACTGCATCCCCAGTGGTGCAAGTGCACTCTCTGGACTCACTGCAGTGCATCCCAAGTGGTGCCAATGCACTCTCTGGACTCACTGCAGTGCATCCCCAGTGGTGCCAGTACACTCACTGGACTCACTGCAGTGCATCCCCAGTGGTGCCAGTACACTCACTGGACTTACTGCACTGCATCCCCAGTGGTGCCAGTGCAGTCTCTGCACTCACTGAAGTGCATCCCCAGTGGTGCCAGTGAACTCTCTGGACTCACTGCAGTGCGTCCCCAGTGGTGCCAGTGCACTCTCTGGACTCACTGCACTGCATCCCCAGTGGTGCCAGTGCACTCTCTGGACTCACTGCACTGCATCCCCAGTGGTGCCAGTGCACTTTCTGGACTCACTGCACTGCATCTCCAATGGTGCCAGTGCACTCTCTGGACTCACTGCACTGCATCCCCAGTGGTGCCAGTGCACTCTCTGGACTCACTGCACTGCATCCCCAGTGGTGCAAGTGCACTCTCTGGACTCACTGCAGTGCATCCCAAGTGGTGCCAATGCACTCTCTGGACTCACTGCAGTGCATCCCCAGTGGTGCCAGTACACTCACTGGACTCACTGCACTGCATCCCCAGTGCTGCCAGTGCAGTCTCTGCACTCACTGAAGTGCATCCCCAGTGGTGCCAGTGAACTCTCTGGACTCACTGCAGTGCATCCCCAGTGGTGCCAGTGCACTCTCTGGACTCACTGCACTGCATCCCCAGTGGTGCCAGTGCACTCTCTGGACTCACTGCACTGCATCCCCAGTGGTGCCAGTGCACTCTCTGGACTCACTGTACTGCATCCCCAGTGGTGCCAGTGCACTCTCTTGACTCACTGCACTGCATCCCCAGTGGTGCCAGTGCACTCACTGGATTCACTGCACTGCATCCCCAGTGGTGCTAGTGCACTCTCTGGACTCACTGCAGTGCATCCCCAGTGGTACCAGTGCACTCTCTGGACTCACTGAAGTGCATTCTCAGTGGTGCCAGTGCACTCTGTGGACTCACTGCAGTGCATCCCCAGTGGTGCCAATGCGCTCTCTGGACTCACTGCAGTGCATCCCCAGTGGTGCCAGTGCACTCTCTGGACTCACTGCACTGCATCCCCAGTGCTGCCAGTGCACTCTCTGGACTCACTGCACTGCATCCCCAGTGGTGCCAGTGCACTCTCTGGACTCACTGCACTGCATCCCCAGTGGTGCCAGTGCACTCTCTGGACTCACTGCAGTGCATCCCCAGTGGTACCAGTGCACTCTCTGGACTCACTGCACTGCATCCCCAGTGGTACCAGTGCACACTGTGGACTCACTGCAGTGCATCCCCAGTGCTGCCAGTGCACTCTCTGGACTCACTGCACTGCATATCCAGTAGTGCCAGTGCACTTTCTGGAGTCACTGCACTGCATCCCTAGTGGTGCCAGTGCACTCTCTGGACTCACTGCACTGCATCCCCAGTGGTGCCACGGCACTCTCTGGACTCACTGCACTGCATCCCCACTGGTGCCAGTGCACTCTCTGGACTCACTGCACTGCATCCCCACTGCTGCCAGTGCACTCTCTGGACTCACTGCACTGTATTCCCACTGGTGCCAGTGCACTCTCTGGACTCACTGCACTGCAACCCCACTGGTGCCAGTGCACTCTCTGGACTCACTACACTGCATCCCCAGTGGTGCCAGTGCACTCTCTGGACTCACTGCACTGCATCCCCAGTGGTGCCAGTGCACTCTCTGGACTCACTGCACTGCATCCCAAGTGGTGCCAGTGCACTCTCTGGAGTCACTGCACTGCATCCCCAGTGGTGCCAGTGCACTCTCTCGAGTCACTGCACTACATCCCCAGTGGTGCCAGTGCACTCACTGGACTCACTGTACTGCATCATCAGTGGTGCCAGTGCACTCTCTGGACTCACTGCAGTGCATCCCCAGTGGTGCCAGTGCACTCTCTGGACTCACTGCACTGCATCCCCAGTGGTGCCAGTGCACTCTCTGGACTCACTGCACTGCATCCCCAGTGGTGCCAGTGCACTCTCTGGACTCACTGCAGTGCATCCCAAGTGGTGCCAATGCACTCTCTGGACTCACTGCAGTGCATCCCCAGTGGTGCCAGTACACTCACTGGACTCACTGCACTGCATCCCCAGTGGTGCCAGTGCAGTCTCTGCACTCACTGAAGTGCATCCCCAATGGTGCCAGTGAACTCTCTGGACTCACTGCAGTGCATCCCCAGTGGTGCCAGTGCACTCTCTGGACTCACTGCACTGCATCCCCAGTGGTGCCAGTGCACTCTCTGGACTCACTGCACTGCATCTCCAATGGTGCCAGTGCACTCTCTGGACTCACTGCACTGCATCCCCAGTGGTGCCAGTGCACTTTCTGGACTCACTGCACTGCATCTCCAATGGTGCCAGTGCACTCTCTGGACTCACTGCACTGCATCCCCAGTGGAGCCAGTGCACTCTCTGGACTCACTGAAGTGCATCCCCATTGGTGCCAGTGCACTCTCTGGACTCACTGCACTGCATCCCCAGTGGTGCCAGTGCACTCTCTGGACTCACTGCACTGCATCCCCAGTGGTGCAAGTGCACTCTCTGGACTCACTGCAGTGCATCCCAAGTGGTGCCAATGCACTCTCTGGACTCACTGCAGTGCATCCCCAGTGGTGCCAGTACACTCACTGGACTCACTGCACTGCATCCCCAGTGCTGCCAGTGCAGTCTCTGCACTCACTGAAGTGCATCTCCAGTGGTGCCAGTGAACTCTTTGGACTCACTGCAGTGCATCCCCAGTGGTGCCAGTGCACTCTCTGGACTCACTGCACTGCATCCCCAGTGGTGCCAGTGCACTCTCTGGACTCACTGCACTGCATCCCCAGTGGTGCCAGTGCACTCTCTGGACTCACTGTACTGCATCCCCAGTGGTGCCAGTGCACTCTCTTGACTCACTGCACTGCATCCCCAGTGGTGCCAGTGCACTCACTGGATTCACTGCACTGCATCCCCAGTGGTGCTAGTGCACTCTCTGGACTCACTGCAGTGCATCCCCAGTGGTACCAGTGCACTCTCTGGACTCACTGAAGTGCATTCTCAGTGGTGCCAGTGCACTCTGTGGACTCACTGCAGTGCATCCCCAGTGGTGCCAATGCGCTCTCTGGACTCACTGCAGTGCATCCCCAGTGGTGCCAGTGCACTCTCTGGACTCACTGCACTGCATCCCCAGTGCTGCCAGTGCACTCTGTGGACTCACTGCACTGCATCCCCAGTGGTGCCAGTGCACTCTCTGGACTCACTGCACTGCATCCCCAGTGGTGCCAGTGCACTCTCTGGACTCACTGCACTGCATCCCCAGTGGTGACAGTGCACTCTCTGGACTCACTGCACTGCATCCCCAGTGGTACCAGTGCACACTGTGGACTCACTGCAGTGCATCCCCAGTGCTGCCAGTGCACTCTCTGGACTCACTGCACTGCATCCCCAGTGGTGCCAATGCACTCTCTGGACTCACTGCACTGCATCCCCAGTGGTGCCAGTGCACTCTCTGGACTCACTGCACTGCATCCCAAGTGGTGCCAGTGCACTCTCTGGACTCACTGCACTGCATCCCCAGTGGTGCCAGTGCACTCTCTGGACGCACTGCACTGCATCCCCAGTGGTGCCAGTGCACTCTCTGGACTCACTGCACTGCATCCCAAGTGGTGCCAGTGCACTCTCTGGAGTCACTGCACTGCATCCCCAGTGGTGCCAGTGCACTCTCTGGAGTCACTGCACTACATCCCCAGTGGTGCCAGTGCACTCACTGGACTCACTGTACTGCATCATCAGTGGTGCCAGTGCACTCTCTGGACTCACTGCAGTGCATCCCCAGTGGTGCCAGTGCACTCTCTGGACTCACTGCACTGCATCCCCAGTGGTGCAAGTGCACTCTCTGGACTCACTGCAGTGCATCCCAAGTGGTGCCAATGCACTCTCTGGACTCACTGCAGTGCATCCCCAGTGGTGCCAGTACACTCACTGGACTCACTGCAGTGCATCCCCAGTGGTGCCAGTACACTCACTGGACTTACTGCACTGCATCCCCAGTGGTGCCAGTGCAGTCTCTGCACTCACTGAAGTGCATCCCCAGTGGTGCCAGTGAACTCTCTGGACTCACTGCAGTGCGTCCCCAGTGGTGCCAGTGCACTCTCTGGACTCACTGCACTGCATCCCCAGTGGTGCCAGTGCACTCTCTGGACTCACTGCACTGCATCCCCAGTGGTGCCAGTGCACTTTCTGGACTCACTGCACTGCATCTCCAATGGTGCCAGTGCACTCTCTGGACTCACTGCACTGCATCCCCAGTGGTGCCAGTGCACTCTCTGGACTCACTGCACTGCATCCCCAGTGGTGCAAGTGCACTCTCTGGACTCACTGCAGTGCATCCCAAGTGGTGCCAATGCACTCTCTGGACTCACTGCAGTGCATCCCCAGTGGTGCCAGTACACTCACTGGACTCACTGCACTGCATCCCCAGTGCTGCCAGTGCAGTCTCTGCACTCACTGAAGTGCATCCCCAGTGGTGCCAGTGAACTCTCTGGACTCACTGCAGTGCATCCCCAGTGGTGCCAGTGCACTCTCTGGACTCACTGCACTGCATCCCCAGTGGTGCCAGTGCACTCTCTGGACTCACTGCACTGCATCCCCAGTGGTGCCAGTGCACTCTCTGGACTCACTGTACTGCATCCCCAGTGGTGCCAGTGCACTCTCTTGACTCACTGCACTGCATCCCCAGTGGTGCCAGTGCACTCACTGGATTCACTGCACTGCATCCCCAGTGGTGCTAGTGCACTCTCTGGACTCACTGCAGTGCATCCCCAGTGGTACCAGTGCACTCTCTGGACTCACTGAAGTGCATTCTCAGTGGTGCCAGTGCACTCTGTGGACTCACTGCAGTGCATCCCCAGTGGTGCCAATGCGCTCTCTGGACTCACTGCAGTGCATCCCCAGTGGTGCCAGTGCACTCTCTGGACTCACTGCACTGCATCCCCAGTGCTGCCAGTGCACTCTCTGGACTCACTGCACTGCATCCCCAGTGGTGCCAGTGCACTCTCTGGACTCACTGCACTGCATCCCCAGTGGTGCCAGTGCACTCTCTGGACTCACTGCAGTGCATCCCCAGTGGTGCCAGTGCACTCTCTGGACTCACTGCACTGCATCCCCAGTGGTACCAGTGCACACTGTGGACTCACTGCAGTGCATCCCCAGTGCTGCCAGTGCACTCTCTGGACTCACTGCACTGCATCCCCAGTGGTGCCAATGCACTCTCTGGACTCACTGCACTGCATCCCCAGTGGTGCCAGTGCACTCTCTGGACTCACTGCACTGCATCCCAAGTGGTGCCAGTGCACTCTCTGGACTCACTGCACTGCATCCCCAGTGGTGCCAGTGCACTCTCTCGAGTCACTGCACTACATCCCCAGTGGTGCCAGTGCACTCACTGGACTCACTGTACTGCATCATCAGTGGTGCCAGTGCACTCTCTGGACTCACTGCAGTGCATCCCCAGTGGTGCCAGTGCACTCTCTGGACTCACTGCACTGCATCCCCAGTGGTGCCAGTGCACTCTCTGGACTCACTGCACTGCATCCCCAGTGGTGCCAGTGCACTCTCTGGACTCACTGCACTGCATCCCAAGTGGTGCCAGTGCACTCTCTGGAGTCACTGCACTGCATCCCCAGTGGTGCCAGTGCACTCTCTCGAGTCACTGCACTACATCCCCAGTGGTGCCAGTGCACTCACTGGACTCACTGTACTGCATCATCAGTGGTGCCAGTGCACTCTCTGGACTCACTGCAGTGCATCCCCAGTGGTGCCAGTGCACTCTCTGGACTCACTGCACTGCATCCCCAGTGGTGCCAGTGCACTCTCTGGACTCAATGCACTGCATCCCCAGTGGTGCAAGTGCACTCTCTGGACTCACTGCAGTGCATCCCAAGTGGTGCCAATGCACTCTCTGGACTCACTGCAGTGCATCCCCAGTGGTGCCAGTACACTCACTGGACTCACTGCACTGCATCCCCAGTGGTGCCAGTGCAGTCTCTGCACTCACTGAAGTGCATCCCCAATGGTGCCAGTGAACTCTCTGGACTCACTGCAGTGCATCCCCAGTGGTGCCAGTGCACTCTCTGGACTCACTGCACTGCATCCCCAGTGGTGCCAGTGCACTCTCTGGACTCACTGCACTGCATCTCCAATGGTGCCAGTGCACTCTCTGGACTCACTGCACTGCATCCCCAGTGGAGCCAGTGCACTCTCTGGACTCACTGAAGTGCATCCCCATTGGTGCCAGTGCACTCTCTGGACTCACTGCACTGCATCCCCAGTGGTGCCAGTGCACTCTCTGGACTCACTGCAGTGCATCCCCAGTGGTGCAAGTGCACTCTCTGGACTCACTGCAGTGCATCCCAAGTGGTGCCAATGCACTCTCTGGACTCACTGTACTGCATCATCAGTGGTGCCAGTACACTCACTGGACTCACTGCACTGCATCCCCAGTGGTGCCAGTGCAGTCTCTGCACTCACTGAAGTGCATCTCCAGTGGTGCCAGTGAACTCTCTGGACTCACTGCAGTGCATCCCCAGTGGTGCCAGTGCACTCTCTGGACTCACTGCACTGCATCCCCAGTGGTGCCAGTGCACTCTCTGGACTCACTGCACTGCATCCCCAGTGGTGCCAGTGCACTCTCTGGACTCACTGCAGTGCATCTCCAATGGTGCCAGTGCACTCTCTGGACTCACTGCACTGCATCCCCAGTGGTGCCAATGAACTCTCTGGACTCACTGCTGTGCATCCCCAGTGGTGCCAGTGCACTCTCTGGACTCACTGCACTGCATCTCCAATGGTGCCAATGCACTCTCTGGACTCACTGTACTGCATCCCCAGTGGTGCCAGTGCACTCTCTTGACTCACTGCACTGCATCCCCAGTGGTGCCAGTGCACTCACTGGATTCACTGCACTGCATCCCCAGTGGTGCTAGTGCACTCTCTGGACTCACTGCAGTGCATCCCCAGTGGTACCAGTGCACTCTCTGGACTCACTGAAGTGCATTCTCAGTGGTGCCAGTGCACTCTGTGGACTCACTGCAGTGCATCCCCAGTGGTGCCAGTGCGCTCTCTGGACTCACTGCAGTGCATCCCCAGTGGTGCCAGTGCACTCTCTGGACTCACTGCAGTGCATCCCCAGTGCTGCCAGTGCACTCTCTGGACTCACTGCACTGCATCCCCAGTGGTGCCAGTGCACTCTCTGGACTCACTGCACTGCATCCCCAGTGGTTCCAGTGCACTCTCTGGACTCACTGCACTGCATCCCCAGTGGTGCCAGTGCACTCTCTGGACTCACTGCACTGCATCCCCAGTGGTGCCAGTGCACTCTCTGGACTTACTGCAGTGCATCCCCAGTGGTGCCAGTGCACTCTCTGGAGTCACTGCACTGCATCCCCAGTGGTGCCAGTGCACTCTCTCGAGTCACTGCACTACATCCCCAGTGGTGCCAGTGCACTCACTGGACTCACTGTACTGCATCATCAGTGGTGCCAGTGCACTCTCTGGACTCACTGCAGTGCATCCCCAGTGGTGCCAGTGCACTCTCTGGACTCACTGCACTGCATCCCCAGTGGTGCCAGTGCACTCACTGGACTCACTATACTGCATCACCAGTGGTGCCAGTGCACTCTCTGGACTCACTGCACTGCATCCCCAGTGTTGCCAGTGCATTCACTGGACTCACTGTACTGCATCTCCAGTGGTGCCAGTGCACTCTCTGGACTCACTGCACTGCATCCCCAGTGGTGCCAGTGCACTCTCTGGACTCACTGCAGTGCATCCCCACTGGTGCCAGTGCACTCACTGGATTCACTGCACTACATTCCCAGTGGTGCTAGTTCACTCTCTGGACTCACTGCAGTGCATCCCCAGTGGTGCCAGTGCACTCTTTGGACTCACTGAAGTGCATTCTCAGTGGTGCCAGTCCACTCTCTGGACTCACTGCACTGCATCCCCAGTGGTGCCAGTGCGCTCTCTGGCCTCACTGAAGTGCATTCTCAGTGGTGCCAGTGCACTCTCTGGACTCACTGCAGTGCATCCCCAGTGGTGCCAGTGCACTCTCTGGACTCACTGAAGTGCATTCTCAGTGGTGCCAGTGCACTCTCTGGACTCACTGCACTGCATCCCCAGTGGTGCCAGTACACTCACTGGACTGACTGCACTGCATCCCCAGTGGTGCTAGTGCAGTCTCTGCACTCACTGCACTGCATCGCCAGTGGTGCCAGAGCACTCTCTGGACTCACTGCAGTGCATCCCCAGTGGTGCCAGTGCACTCTCTGGACTCACGGTACTGCATCCCCAGTGGTGCCAGTGCACTCTGTGGACTCACTGCTGTGCATCCCCATTGGTGCCAGTGCACTCTCTGGACTCACTGCACTGCATCCCCAGTGGTGCCAGTGCACTCTCTGGACTCACTGCACTGCATCCCCAGTGGTGCAAGTGCACTCTCTGGACTCACTGCAGTGCATCCCAAGTGGTGCCAATGCACTCTCTGGACTCACTGCAGTGCATCCCCAGTGGTGCCAGTACACTCACTGGACTTACTGCACTGCATCCCCAGTGGTGCCAGTGCAGTCTCTGCACTCACTGAAGTGCATCCCCAGTGGTGCCAGTGAACTCTCTGGACTCACTGCTGTGCGTCCCCAGTGGTGCCAGTGCACTCTCTGGACTCACTGCACTGCATCCCCAGTGGTGCCAGTGCACTCTCTGGACTCACTGCACTGCATCCCCAGTGGTGCCAGTGCACTCTCTGGACTCACTGCACTGCATCTCCAATGGTGCCAGTGCACTCTCTGGACTCACTGCACTACATCCCCAGTGGAGCCAGTGCACTCTCTGGACTCACTGAAGTGCATCCCCATTGGTGCCAGTGCACTCTCTGGACTCACTGCACTGCATCCCCAGTGGTGCCAGTGCACTCTCTGGACTCACTGCACTGCATCCCCAGTGGTGCAAGTGCACTCTCTGGACTCACTGCAGTGCATCCCAAGTGGTGCCAATGCACTCTCTGGACTCACTGCAGTGCATCCCCATTGGTGCCAGTGCACTCACTGGACTCACTGCACTGCATCCCCAGTGCTGCCAGTGCAGTCTCTGCACTCACTGAAGTGCATCTCCAGTGGTGCCAGTGAACTCTCTGGACTCACTGCACTGCATCCCCAGTGCTGCCAGTGCACTCTCTGGACTCACTGCACTGCATCCCCAGTGGTGCCAGTGCACTCTCTGGACTCACTGCACTGCATCCCCAGTGGTGCCAGTGCACTCTCTGGACTCACTGCACTGCATCCCCAGTGGTGCCAGTGCACTCTCTGGACTCACTGCACTGCATCCCCAGTGGTGCCAGTGCACTCTCTGGACTCACTGCAGTGCATCCCCAGTGGTGCCAGTGCACTCTCTGGAGTCACTGCACTGCATCCCCAGTGGTGCCAGTGCACTCTCTCGAGTCACTGCACTACATCCCCAGTGGTGCCAGTGCACTCACTGGACTCACTGTACTGCATCATCAGTGGTGCCAGTGCACTCTCTGGACTCACTGCAGTGCATCCCCAGTGGTGCCAGTGCACTCTCTGGACTCACTGCACTGCATCCCCAGTGGTGCCAGTGCACTCACTGGACTCACTATACTGCATCACCAGTGGTGCCAGTGCACTCTCTGGACTCACTGCACTGCATCCCCAGTGTTGCCAGTGCATTCACTGGACTCACTGTACTGCATCTCCAGTGGTGCCAGTGCACTCTCTGGACTCACTGCAGTGCATCCCCAGTGGTGCCAGTGCACTCTCTGGACTCACTGCAGTGCATCCCCACTGGTGCCAGTGCACTCACTGGATTCACTGCACTACATTCCCAGTGGTGCTAGTTCACTCTCTGGACTCACTGCAGTGCATCCCCAGTGGTGCCAGTGCACTCTTTGGACTCACTGAAGTGCATTCTCAGTGGTGCCAGTCCACTCTCTGGACTCACTGCACTGCATCCCCAGTGGTGCCAGTGCGCTCTCTGGCCTCACTGAAGTGCATTCTCAGTGGTGCCAGTGCACTCTCTGGACTCACTGCAGTGCATCCCCAGTGGTGCCAGTGCACTCTCTGGACTCACTGAAGTGCATTCTCAGTGGTGCCAGTGCACTCTCTGGACTCACTGCACTGCATCCCCAGTGGTGCCAGTACACTCACTGGACTGACTCCACTGCATCCCCAGTGGTGCTAGTGCAGTCTCTGCACTCACTGCACTGCATCGCCAGTGGTGCCAGAGCACTCTCTGGACTCACTGCAGTGCATCCCCAGTGGTGCCAGTGCACTCTCTGGACTCACGGTACTGCATCCACAGTGGTGCCAGTGCACTCTGTGGACTCACTGCTGAGCATCCCCATTGGTGCCAGTGCACTCTCTGGACTCACTGCACTGCATCCCCAGTGGTGCCAGTGCACTCTCTGGACTCACTGCACTGCATCCCCAGTGGTGCAAGTGCACTCTCTGGACTCACTGCAGTGCATCCCAAGTGGTGCCAATGCACTCTCTGGACTCACTGCAGTGCATCCCCAGTGGTGCCAGTACACTCACTGGACTTACTGCACTGCATCCCCAGTGGTGCCAGTGCAGTCTCTGCACTCACTGAAGTGCATCCCCAGTGGTGCCAGTGAACTCTCTGGACTCACTGCTGTGCGTCCCCAGTGGTGCCAGTGCACTCTCTGGACTCACTGCACTGCATCCCCAGTGGTGCCAGTGCACTCTCTGGACTCACTGCACTGCATCCCCAGTGGTGCCAGTGCACTCTCTGGACTCACTGCACTGCATCTCCAATGGTGCCAGTGCACTCTCTGGACTCACTGCACTGCATCCCCAGTGGAGCCAGTGCACTCTCTGGACTCACTGAAGTGCATCCCCATTGGTGCCAGTGCACTCTCTGGACTCACTGCACTGCATCCCCAGTGGTGCCAGTGCACTCTCTGGACTCACTGCACTGCATCCCCAGTGGTGCAAGTGCACTCTCTGGACTCACTGCAGTGCATCCCAAGTGGTGCCAATGCACTCTCTGGACTCACTGCAGTGCATCCCCATTGGTGCCAGTACACTCACTGGACTCACTGCACTGCATCCCCAGTGCTGCCAGTGCAGTCTCTGCACTCACTGAAGTGCATCTCCAGTGGTGCCAGTGAACTCTCTGGACTCACTGCAGTGCATCCCCAGTGGTGCCAGTGCACTCTCTGGACTCACTGCACTGCATCCCCAGTGGTGCCAGTGCACTCTCTGGACTCACTGCACTGCATCCCCAGTGGTGCCAGTGCACTCTCTGGACTCACTGCAGTGCATCTCCAATGGTGCCAGTGCACTCTCTTCACTCACTGCACTGCATCCCCAGTGGTGCCAATGCACTCTCTGGACTCACTGCTGTGCATCCCCAGTGGTGCCAGTGCACTCTCTGGACTCACTGCACTGCATCTCCAATGGTGCCAATGCACTCTCTGGACTCACTGTACTGCATCCCCAGTGGTGCCAGTGCACTCTCTTGACTCACTGCACTGCATCCCCAGTGGTGCCAGTGCACTCACTGGATTCACTGCACTGCATCCCCAGTGGTGCTAGTGCACTCTCTGGACTCACTGCAGTGCATCCCCAGTGGTACCAGTGCACTCTCTGGACTCACTGAAGTGCATTCTCAGTGGTGCCAGTGCACTCTGTGGACTCACTGCACTGCATCCCCAGTGGTGCCAGTGCGCTCTCTGGACTCACTGCAGTGCATCCCCAGTGGTGCCAGTGCACTCTCTGGACTCACTGCACTGCATCCCCAGTGCTGCCAGTGCACTCTCTGGACTCACTGCACTGCATCCCCAGTGGTGCCAGTGCACTCTCTGGACTCACTGCACTGCATCCCCAGTGGTGCCAGTGCACTCTCTGGACTCACTGCACTGCATCCCCAGTGGTGCCAGTGCACTCTCTGGACTCACTGCACTGCATCCCCAGTGGTACCAGTGCACTCTGTGGACTCACTGCACTGTATCCCCAGTGGTGCCAGAGCACTCTCTGGACTCACTGCACTGCATCCCCAGTGGTGCCAATGCACGCTCTGGACTCACTGCACTGCATCCCCAGTGGTGCCAGTGCACTCTCTGGACTCACTGCACTGCATCCCAAGTGGTGCCAGTGCACTCTCTGGAGTCACTGCACTGCATCCCCAGTGGTGCCAGTGCACTCTCTCGAGTCACTGCACTACATCCCCAGTGGTGCCAGTGCACTCACTGGACTCACTGTACTGCATCATCAGTGGTGCCAGTGCACTCTCTGGACTCACTGCAGTGCATCCCCAGTGGTGCCAGTGCACTCTCTGGACTCACTGCACTGCATCCCCAGTGGTGCCAGTGCACTCTCTGGACTCACTGCACTGCATCCCCAGTGGTGCCAGTGCACTCTCTGGACTCACTGCACTGCATCCCAAGTGGTGCCAGTGCACTCTCTGGAGTCACTGCACTGCATCCCCAGTGGTGCCAGTGCACTCTCTCGAGTCACTGCGCTACATCCCCAGTGGTGCCAGTGCACTCACTGGACTCACTGTACTGCATCATCAGTGGTGCCAGTGCACTCTCTGGACTCACTGCAGTGCATCCCCAGTGGTGCCAGTGCACTCTCTGGACTCACTGCACTGCATCCCCAGTGGTGCCAGTGCACTCTCTGGACTCACTGCACTGCATCCCCAGTGGTGCAAGTGCACTCTCTGGACTCACTGCAGTGCATCCAAGTGGTGCCAATGCACTCTCTGGACTCACTGCAGTGCATCCCCAGTGGTGCCAGTACACTCACTGGACTCACTGCACTGCATCCCCAGTGGTGCCAGTGCAGTCTCTGCACTCACTGAAGTGCATCCCCAGTGGTGCCAGTGAACTCTCTGGACTCACTGCAGTGCATCCCCAGTGGTGCCAGTGCACTCTCTGGACTCACTGCACTGCATCCCCAGTGGTGCCAGTGCACTCTCTGGACTCACTGCACTGCATCCCCAGTGGTGCCAGTGCACTCTCTGGACTCACTGCACTGCATCTCCAATGGTGCCAGTGCACTCTCTGGACTCACTGCACTGCATCCCCAGTGGAGCCAGTGCACTCTCTGGACTCACTGAAGTGCATCCCCATTGGTGCCAGTGCACTCTCTGGACTCACTGCACTGCATCCCCAGTGGTGCCAGTGCACTCTCTGGACTCACTGTACTGCATCCCCAGTGGTGCAAGTGCACTCTCTGGACTCACTGCAGTGCATCCCAAGTGGTGCCAGTGCACTCTCTGGACTCACTGCAGTGCATCCCCAGTGGTGCCAGTACACTCACTGGACTCACTGCACTGCATCTCCAGTGGTGCCAGTGCAGTCTCTGCACTCACTGAAGTGCATCTCCAGTGGTGCCAGTGAACTCTCTGGACTCACTGCAGTGCATCCCCAGTGGTGCCAGTGCACTCTCTGGACTCACTGCACTGCATCCCCAGTGGTGCCAGTGCACTCTCTGGACTCACTGCACTGCATCCCCAGTGGTGCCAGTGCACTCTCTGGACTCACTGCAGTGCATCTCCAATGGTGCCAGTGCACTCTCTGGACTCACTGCACTGCATCCCCAGTGGTGCCAATGCACTCTCTGGACTCACTGCTGTGCATCCCCAGTGGTGCCAGTGCACTCTCTGGACTCACTGCACTGCATCTCCAATGGTGCCAATGCACTCTCTGGACTCACTGTACTGCATCCCCAGTGGTGCCAGTGCACTCTCTTGACTCACTGCACTGCATCCCCAGTGGTGCCAGTGCACTCACTGGATTCACTGCACTGCATCCCCAGTGGTGCTAGTGCACTCTCTGGACTCACTGCAGTGCATCCCCAGTGGTACCAGTGCACTCTCTGGACTCACTGAAGTGCATTCTCAGTGGTGCCAGTGCACTCTGTGGACTCACTGCAGTGCATCCCCAGTGGTGCCAGTGCGCTCTCTGGACTCACTGCAGTGCATCCCCAGTGGTGCCAGTGCACTCTCTGGACTCACTGCACTGCATCCCCAGTGCTGCCAGTGCACTCTCTGGACTCACTGCACTGCATCCCCAGTGGTGCCAGTGCACTCTCTGGACTCACTGCACTGCATCCCCAGTGGTGCCAGTGCACTCTCTGGACTCACTGCACTGCATCCCCAGTGGTGCCAGTGCACTCTCTGGACTCACTGCACTGCATCCCCAGTGGTACCAGTGCACTCTGTGGACTCACTGCAGTGCATCCCCAGTGCTGCCAGTGCACTCTCTGGACTCACTGCACTGCATCCCCAGTGGTGCCAATGCACTCTCTGGACTCACTGCACTGCATCCCCAGTGGTGCCAGTGCACTCTCTGGACTCACTGCACTGCATCCCAAGTGGTGCCAGTGCACTCTCTGGAGTCACTGCACTGCATCCCCTGTGGTGCCAGTGCACTCTCTCGAGTCACTGCACTACATTCCCAGTGGTGCCAGTGCACTCACTGGACTCACTGTACTGCATCATCAGTGGTGCCAGTGCACTCTCTGGACTCACTGCAGTGCATCCCCAGTGGTGCCAGTGCACTCTCTGGACTCACTGCACTGCATCCCCAGTGGTGCCAGTGCGCTCTCTGGCCTCACTGAAGTGCATTCTCAGTGGTGCCAGTGCACTCTCTGGACTCACTGCAGTGCATCCCCAGTGGTGCCAGTACGCTCTCTGGACTCACTGCACTGCATCCCCAGTGGTGCTAGTGCACTCTGTGGACTCACTGCAGTGCATCCCCAGTGGTGCCAGTGCACTCTCTGGACTCACTGAAAGGCATTCTCAGTGGTGCCAGTGCACTCTCTGGACTCACTGCAGTGAATCCCCAGTGGTGCCAGTGCACTCTCTGGACTCACTGTACTGCATCACCAGTGGTGCCAGTGCACTCTCTGGAGTAACTGCAGTGCATCACCAGAGGTGCCAGTGCACTCTCTGGACTCACTGCACTGCATCCCCAGTGGTGCCAGTGCACTCTCTGGACTCACTGCACTGTAACCCCAGTGGTGCCAGAGCACTCTCTGGACTCACTGCACTGCATCCCCAGTGGTGCCTGTGCACTCTCTGGACTCACTGCACTGCATCCCCAGTGGTGCCACTGCACTCTCTGGACTCACTGCACTGCATCCACAGTGGTGCCAGTGCACTCCCTGCACTCACTGCACTGCATCCCCAGTGGTGCCAGTGCACTCACTGGACTCACTGCAGTGCATTCCCTCTGGTGCCAGTGCACTCTCTGGACTCACTGCACTGCATCCCCAGTGGTGCCAGTGCACTCTCTGGACTCACTGCAGTGCATCCCCAGTGGTGCCAGTGCACTCTCTGGACTCACTGCAGTGCATCCCCAGTGGTGCCAGTGCACTCTCTGGACTCACTGAAGTGCATCCCCCGTGGTGCCAGTGCGATCTCTGGACTCACTGCACTGCATTCCCAGTGGTGCCAGTGCACACTCTGGACTCACTGCACTGCATCCCCAGTGGTGCCAGTGCACTGTCTGGACTCACTGCAGTGCGTCCCCAGTTTTGCCTGTGCACTCTCTGGACTCACTGCACTGCATACCCAGTGGTGCCAGTGCACTCTCTGGACTAACTGCACTGCATCCCCATTGGAGCCAGTGCACTCTCTGGCCTCACTGCACTGCATCCCCAGTGGTGCCAGTGCACTCTGTGGACTCACTGCAGTGCATCCCCAGTGGAGCCCGTGCACTCTCTGGACTCACTGAAGTGCATCCCCAGTGGTGCCAGTGCACTCTCTGGACTCACTGCACTGCATCCCCAGTGGTGCCAGTGCACTCTGTGGACTCACTGCAGTGCATCAACAGTGGTGCCAGTGCACTCTCTGGACTCACTGAAGTGCATTCTCAGTGGTGCCAGTGCACTCTCTGGACTCACTGCAGTGCATCCCCAGTGGTGCCAGTACACTCACTGGACTGACTGCACTGCATCCCCAGTGGTGCTAGTGCACTCTCTGGACTCACTGCACTGCATCCCCAGTGGTGCCAATGCACTCTCTGGACTCACTGCTGTGCATCCCCAGTGGTGCCAGTGCACTCTCTGGACTCACAGTACTGCATCCCCAGTGGTGCCAGTGCACTCTGTGGACTCACTGCTTTGCATCCCCATTGGTGCCAGTGCATTCTCTGGACTCACTGCACTGCATCCCCAGTGGTGCCAGTGCACTCTCTGGACTCACTGCAGTGCATCCCCAGTGGTGCAAGAGCACTCTCTGGACTTACTGCAGTGCATCCCAAGTGGTGCCAATGCACTCTCTGGACTCACTGCAGTGCATCCCCAGTGGTGCCAGTACACTCTGTGGACTCACTGCACTGCATCCCCAGTGGTGCCAGTGCAGTCTCTGCACTCACTGAAGTGCATCCCCAGTGGTGCCAGTGAACTCTCTGGACTCACTGCAGTGCATCCCCAGTGGTGCCAGTGCACTCTCTGGACTCACTGCACTGCATCCCCAGTGGTGCCAGTGCACTCTCTGGACTCACTGCACTGCATGCCCAGTGGTGCCAGTGCACTCTCTGGACTCACTGCACTGCATCCCCAGTGGAGCCAGTGCACTCTGTGGACTCACTGAAGTGCATCCCCATTGGTGCCAGTGCACTCTCTGGACTCACTGCAGTGCATCCCCAGTGGTGCCAGCGCACTCTCTGGACTCACTGCACTGCATCCCCAGTGGTGCCAGTGCACTCTCTGGACTCACTGCAGTGCATCCCAAGTGGTGCCAATGCACTCTCTGGACTCACTGCAGTGCATCCCCAGTGGTGCCAGTGCACTCTCTGGACTCACTGCAGTGCATCCCAAGTGGTGCCAATGCACGCTCTGGACTCACTGCACTGCATCCCCAGTGGTGCCAGTGCAGTCTCTGGACTCACTGAAGTACATCTCCAGTGGTGCCAGTGAACTCTCTGGACTCACTGCAGTGCATCCCCAGTGGTGCCAGTGCACTCTCTGGACTCACTGCACTGCATCCCCACTGGTGCCAGTGCACTCTCTGGACTCACTGTACTGCATCACCAGTGGTGCCAGTGCACTCTCTGGACTCACTGCACTGCATCCCCAGTGGTGCCAGTGCACTCTGTGGACTCACTGCAGTGCATCCCCATTGGTGCCAGTGCACTCTCTGGACTCACTGCACTGCATCCCCAGTGGTGCAAGTGCACTCTCTGGACTCACTGCAGTGCATCCCAAGTGGTGCCAATGCACTCTCTGGACTCACTGCAGTGCATCCCCAGTGGTGCCAGTACACTCTCTGGACTCACTGCACTGCATCCCCAGTGGTGCCAGTGCAGTCTCTGCACTCACTGAAGTGCATCTCCAGTGGTGCCAGTGAACTCTCTGGACTCACTGCAGTGCATACCCAGTGGTGCCAGTGCACTCTCTGGACTCACTGCACTGCATCCCCAGTGGTGCCAGTGCACTCTCTGGACTCACTGCACTGCATCTCCAATGGTGCCAGTGCACTCTCTGGACTCACTGCACTGCATCCCCAGTGGTGTCAGTGCACTCTCTGGACTCACTGCACTGCATCCCCAGGGGTGCAAGTGCACTCTCTGGACTCACTGCAGTGCATCCCAAGTGGTGCCAATGCACTCTCTGGACTCACTGCAGTGCATCCCCAGTGGTGCCAGTACACTCTCTGGACTCACTGCACTGCATCCCCAGTGGTGCCAGTGCACTCTCTGGACTCACTGCAGTGCATCCCCAGTGTTGCCAGTACACTCTCTGGACTCACTGCACTGCATCCCCAGTGGTGCCAGTGCAGTCTCTGCACTCACTGAAGTGCATCTCCAGTGGTGCCAGTGAACTCTCTGGACTCACTGCAGTGCATCCCCAGTGTTGCCAGTACACTCTCTGGACTCACTGCACTGCATCCCCAGTGGTGCCAGTGCAGTCTCTGCACTCACTGAAGTGCATCTCCAGTGGTGCCAGTGAACTCTCTGGACTCACTGCAGTGCATCCCCAGTGGTGCCAGTGCACTCTCTGGACTCACTGCACTGCATCCCCAGTGGTGCCAGTGCACTCTCTGGACTCACTGCACTGCACCCCCAGTGGTGCCAGTGCACTCTCTGGACTCACTGCACTGCATCTCCAATGGTGCCAGTGCACTCTCTGGACTCACTGCACTGCATCCCAAGTGGTGCCAATGCACTCTCTGGACACACTGAAGTGCATCCCCAGTGGTGCCAGTGCACTCTCTGGACTCACTGCACTACTCCAGCCGCGGCAGTCGCTCCAGCCGCGGTAGCCCTCCAGCCTCGGCAGCCGCGGCAGCCGCGGCAGCCGCTCCGTCCGCGGCATACGCGGCAGACTGTCCAACCGCGGCAGCCGCTCCAGCCGCGGAAGCCGCGGCAGCCGCTCCAAACACGGCAGGCGCTCCAACCGCGGCAACCGCTCCAGCCGTGGCAGCCGCTCCACTCGGTAGCGGCTGGAGCGGCTGCCCCGGCTGGAGCTCCTGCCGCGTTTGGAGCGGTTACCGCGGCTGGGGCGGCTGCCGCGGCTGGAGCGGCTGCCGCGGCTGGAGGGGCTAACGCGGCTGGAGAGGCTGACGCGGTTGGAGCGTCTAGAGCGTCTGCCTCGGCTGGAGGGGCTACCGCGGCTGGAGCGGTTGACGCGGCTGGAGCGGAAAACGAGGCTGGAGCGCCACTCTCTGGACTCACTGCACTGCATCACCTGTGGTGCCAGTGCACTCTCTGGACTCACTGCAGTGCATCCCCAGTGGTGCCAGTGCACTCTCTGGACTCACTGCACTGCATCCCCTGTGGTGCCAGTACACTCTCTGGACTCACTGCACTGCATCCCCAGTGGCGCTAGTGCACTCTCTGGACTCACTGCAGTGCATCCCCAGTGGTGCCAGTGCACTCTCTGGACACACTGAAGTGCATTTTCAGTGGTGCCAGTGCACTCTCTGGACTCACTGCACTACATCCCCAGTGGTGCCAGTGCACTCTCTGGACTCACTGCACTGAAGCTCCATTGGTGCCAGTGCACTCTCTGGACTCACTGCAGTGCATCCCCAGTGGTGCCAGTGCACTCTCTGGACTCACTGCACTGCATCCCCAGTGGTGCCATTGCACTCTGTGGACTCACTGCAGTGCATCCCCAGTGGTGCCAGTGCGCTCTCTGGACTCACTGCACTGCATCCCCCGTGGTGCAAGTGCACTCTCTGGACTCACTGGAGTGCATCACCTGTGGTGCCAGTGCACTCTCTGGACTCACTGCACTGCATCCCCAGTGCTGCCAGTGCACTCTCTGGACTCACTGCACTGCATCCCCAGTGGTGCCAGTGCACTCTCTGGACTCACTGAAGTGCATTCTCAGTGGAGCCTGTGCACTCTCTGGACTCACTGCACTGCATCCCCAGTGGTGCCAGTGCACTCTCTGGACTCACTGCACTGCATCCCCAGTGGTGCCAGTGCACTCTCTGGACTCACTGCAGTGCATCCCCAGTGGTGCCAGTGCACTCTCTGGGCTCACTGCAGGGCATCCCCAGTGGTGCCAGTGCACTCTCTGGACTCACTGCACTGCATCCCCAGTGGTGCCAGTGCTATCCCTGGACTCACTGTAGTGCATCCCCAGTGGTGCCAGTGCACTCTCTGGACTCACTGCAGGGCATCCCCAGTGGTGCCAGTGCACTCTCTGGACTCACTGCACTGCATCCCCAGTGGTGACAGTGAAGTCTTTGGACTCACTGCACTCCATCCCCACTGGTGCCTTTGCACTCCCTGGACTCACTGCACTGCTCCAGCCGCGGCAGCCGCTCCAGCCGCGGTAGCCCTCCAGCCGTGGCAGCCGCTCCACTCGGTAGCGGCTGGAGCGGCTGCCGCGGCTGGAGCGGCTGGAGCGGCTGCCGCGACTGGAGCGGCTGCCGCGGTTGGAGCGGCTGCCGCGGCTGGAGCGGCTGGAGCGGATGCCGCGGCTGGAGCGGCTGGAGCGGCTGCCGCGGCTGGAGCGGCTGGCGCGGCTGGAGGAGCTACCGCGGCTGGAGCGGTTAACGCGGCTGGAGCGGATGCCGAGGCTGGAGCGGATGCCGCGGCTGGTGCGCCTGGAGAGGCTGCCGCGGCTGGAGCAGTGCAGTGAGTCCAGAGAGTGCACTGGCACCATTGGGGATGCAGTGCAGTGAGTCCAGAGAGTGCACTGGCAGGACTGGGGATGCAGTGCAGTGAGTCCAGAGAGTGCACTGGCACCACTGAGGATGCAATGCAGTGAGTCCAGAGAGTGCACTGGCACCACTGGGCATGCAGTGCTGTGAGTCCAGAGAGTGCACTGGCACCACTGGGGATGCACTTCAGTCAGTCCAGTGAGTGTACTGGCACCACTGGGGATGCACTGCAGTGAGTCAAGAGAGTGCACTGGCAGGACTGGGGATGCAGTGCAGTGAGTCCAGAGAGTGCACTGGCACCACTGGGGATGCCCTGCAGTGAGTCCTGAGAGCGCACTGGCACCACTGGGGATGCAGTGCAGTGAGTCCAGAGAGCGCACTGGCACCAGTGGGAATGCGGTGCAGTGAGTCCAGAGAGTGCAATGGCACCACTGGGGATGCACTGCAGTGAGTCCAGAGAGTGCACTAGCACCACTGGGGATGCAGAGCAGTGAGTCCAGAGAGTGCACTGGCACCACTGAGAATGCATTTCAGTGAGTCCAGAGAGTGCCGTTCCAGCCTCGGCATCCGCTCCAGCCGAGTCAACCCCGCGGTAGCCCCTCCAGCCGCGGCAGACGCTCCAGCCGCGGCAGCCGCTCCAGCCGCTCCAGCCGCGGCAGCCGCTCCAGCCCCTCCAGCCGCGCCAGCCTCTCCATCCGCGGCAGCCGCTCCAGCCGCTCCAGCCGCTCCAGCCGCTCCAGCCGCGGCAGCCGCTCCAGCCGCTACCGAGTGGAGCGGCTGCCACGGCTGGAGGGCTACCGCGGCTGGAGCGGCTGCCGCGGCTGGAGCAGTGCAGTGAGTCCAGGGAGTGCAAAGGCACCAGTGGGGATGGAGTGCAGTGAGTCCAAAGACTTCAATGTCACCACTGGGAATGCACTTCAGTCAGTCCAGTGAGTGTACTGGCACCACTGGGGATGCACAGCAGTGAGTCCAGAGAGTGCATTGGCACCACTGGGGATGCAGTGCAGTGAGTCCAGAGAGTGCACTGGCACCATTGGAGATGCAGTGCAGTGAGTCCAGAGAGTGCACTGGCACCACTGGGGATGCAGTGCAGTGAGTCCAGAGAGTGCACTGGCACCAGTGGGGATGCAGTGCAGAGTGTCCAGAGAGTGCACTGGCACCACTGGGATGCACTGCAGTGAGTCCAGAGAGTGCTCTGGCACCACTGGAGATGCACTTCAGTGAGTGCAGAGACTGCACTGGCACCACTGGGGATGCAGTGCAGTGAGTCCAGTGAGTGTACTGGCACCACTGGGGATGCACTGCAGTGAGTCCAGAGAGTGCATTGGCACCACTTGGGATGCACTGCAGTGAGTCCAGAGAGTGCACTGACACCACTGGGGATGCAGTGCAGTGAGTCCACAGAGTGCACTGACACCAGTGGGAATGCGGTGCAGTGAGTCCAGAGAGTGCACTGGCACCACTGGGGATGCACTGCAGTGAGTCCAGAGTGCACTAGCACCACTGGGGATGCAGAGCAGTGAGTCCAGAGAGTGCACTGGCACCACTGAGAATGCATTTCAGTGAGTCCAGAGAGTGCCGTTCCAGCCTCGGTATCCGCTCCAGCCGAGTCAACCCCGCGGTAGGCCCTCCAGCCGCGGCAGACGCTCCAGCCGCGGTAGCCGCTCCAGCCGCTCCAGCCGCGGCAGCCGCTCCAGCCCCTCCAGCCTCGCCAGCCTCTCCATCCGCGGCAGCCGCTCCAGCCGCGGCAGCCGCTCCAGCCGCTCCAACCGCGGCAGCCGCTCCAGCCGCTACCGAGTGGAGCGGCTGCCACGGCTGGAGGGCTACCGCGGCTGGAGCGGCTGCCGCGGCTGGAGCAGTGCAGTGAGTCCAGGGAGTGCAAAGGCACCAGTGGGGATGGAGTGCAGTGAGTCCAAAGACTTCACTGTCACCACTGGGAATGCAGTGCAGTGAGTCCAGGGAGTGCACTTGCACCACTGGGGATGCAGTGCAGTGACTCCAGTGAGTGCACTGACACCACTGGGGATGCACTTCAGTCAGTCCAGTGAGTGTACTGGCACCACTGGGGATGCACTGCAGTGAGTCAAGAGAGTGCACTGGCAGGACTGGGGATGCAGTGCAGTGAGTCCAGAGAGTGCACTGGCACCACTGGGGATGCCCTGCAGTGAGTCCTGAGAGCGCACTGGCACCACTGGGGATGCAGTGCAGTGAGTCCAGAGAGCGCACTGGCACCAGTGGGAATGCGGTGCAGTGAGTCCAGAGAGTGCAATGGCACCACTGGGGATGCACTGCAGTGAGTCCAGAGAGTGCACTAGCACCACTGGGGATGCAGAGCAGTGAGTCCAGAGAGTGCACTGGCACCACTGAGAATGCATTTCAGTGAGTCCAGAGAGTGCCGTTCCAGCCTCGGCATCCGCTCCAGCCGAGTCAACCCCGCGGTAGCCCCTCCAGCCGCGGCAGACGCTCCAGCCGCGGCAGCCGCTCCAGCCGCTCCAGCCGCGGCAGCCGCTCCAGCCCCTCCAGCCGCGCCAGCCTCTCCATCCGCGGCAGCCGCTCCAGCCGCGGCAGCCGCTCCAGCCGCTCCAGCCGCGGCAGCCGCTCCAGCCGCTACCGAGTGGAGCGGCTGCCACGGCTGGAGGGCTACCGCGGCTGGAGCGGCTGCCGCGGCTGGAGCAGTGCAGTGAGTCCAGGGAGTGCAAAGGCACCAGTGGGGATGGAGTGCAGTGAGTCCAAAGACTTCAATGTCACCACTGGGAATGCACTTCAGTCAGTCCAGTGAGTGTACTGGCACCACTGGGGATGCACAGCAGTGAGTCCAGAGAGTGCATTGGCACCACTGGGGATGCAGTGCAGTGAGTCCAGAGAGTGCACTGGCACCATTGGAGATGCAGTGCAGTGAGTCCAGAGAGTGCACTGGCACCACTGGGGATGCAGTGCAGTGAGTCCAGAGAGTGCACTGGCACCAGTGGGGATGCAGTGCAGAGTGTCCAGAGAGTGCACTGGCACCACTGGGATGCACTGCAGTGAGTCCAGAGAGTGCTCTGGCACCACTGGAGATGCACTTCAGTGAGTGCAGAGACTGCACTGGCACCACTGGGGATGCAGTGCAGTGAGTCCAGTGAGTGTACTGGCACCACTGGGGATGCACTGCAGTGAGTCCAGAGAGTGCATTGGCACCACTTGGGATGCACTGCAGTGAGTCCAGAGAGTGCACTGGCACCACTGGGGATGCAGTGCCGTGAGTCCAGCGAATGCACTGGCACCACTGGGGATACGGTGCCGGGAGTCCAGAGAGTGCACTGACACCACTGGGGATGCAGTGCAGTGAGTCCACAGAGTGCACTGACACCAGTGGGAATGCGGTGCAGTGAGTCCAGAGAGTGCACTGGCACCACTGGGGATGCACTGCAGTGAGTCCAGAGTGCACTAGCACCACTGGGGATGCAGAGCAGTGAGTCCAGAGAGTGCACTGGCACCACTGAGAATGCATTTCAGTGAGTCCAGAGAGTGCCGTTCCAGCCTCGGTATCCGCTCCAGCCGAGTCAACCCCGCGGTAGGCCCTCCAGCCGCGGCAGACGCTCCAGCCGCGGCAGCCGCTCCAGCCGCTCCAGCCGCGGCAGCCGCTCCAGCCCCTCCAGCCTCGCCAGCCTCTCCATCCGCGGCAGCCGCTCCAGCCGCGGCAGCCGCTCCAGCCGCTCCAACCGCGGCAGCCGCTCCAGCCGCTACCGAGTGGAGCGGCTGCCACGGCTGGAGGGCTACCGCGGCTGGAGCGGCTGCCGCGGCTGGAGCAGTGCAGTGAGTCCAGGGAGTGCAAAGGCACCAGTGGGGATGGAGTGCAGTGAGTCCAAAGACTTCACTGTCACCACTGGGAATGCAGTGCAGTGAGTCCAGGGAGTGCACTTGCACCACTGGGGATGCAGTGCAGTGACTCCAGTGAGTGCACTGACACCACTGGGGATGCACTTCAGTCAGTCCAGTGAGTGTACTGGCACCACTGGGGATGCACTGCAGTGAGTCAAGAGAGTGCACTGGCAGGACTGGGGATGCAGTGCAGTGAGTCCAGAGAGTGCACTGGCACCACTGGGGATGCCCTGCAGTGAGTCCTGAGAGCGCACTGGCACCACTGGGGATGCAGTGCAGTGAGTCCAGAGAGCGCACTGGCACCAGTGGGAATGCGGTGCAGTGAGTCCAGAGAGTGCAATGGCACCACTGGGGATGCACTGCAGTGAGTCCAGAGAGTGCACTAGCACCACTGGGGATGCAGAGCAGTGAGTCCAGAGAGTGCACTGGCACCACTGAGAATGCATTTCAGTGAGTCCAGAGAGTGCCGTTCCAGCCTCGGCATCCGCTCCAGCCGAGTCAACCCCGCGGTAGCCCCTCCAGCCGCGGCAGACGCTCCAGCCGCGGCAGCCGCTCCAGCCGCTCCAGCCGCGGCAGCCGCTCCAGCCCCTCCAGCCGCGCCAGCCTCTCCATCCGCGGCAGCCGCTCCAGCCGCGGCAGCCGCTCCAGCCGCTCCAGCCGCGGCAGCCGCTCCAGCCGCTACCGAGTGGAGCGGCTGCCACGGCTGGAGGGCTACCGCGGCTGGAGCGGCTGCCGCGGCTGGAGCAGTGCAGTGAGTCCAGGGAGTGCAAAGGCACCAGTGGGGATGGAGTGCAGTGAGTCCAAAGACTTCAATGTCACCACTGGGAATGCACTTCAGTCAGTCCAGTGAGTGTACTGGCACCACTGGGGATGCACAGCAGTGAGTCCAGAGAGTGCATTGGCACCACTGGGGATGCAGTGCAGTGAGTCCAGAGAGTGCACTGGCACCATTGGAGATGCAGTGCAGTGAGTCCAGAGAGTGCACTGGCACCACTGGGGATGCAGTGCAGTGAGTCCAGAGAGTGCACTGGCACCAGTGGGGATGCAGTGCAGAGTGTCCAGAGAGTGCACTGGCACCACTGGGATGCACTGCAGTGAGTCCAGAGAGTGCTCTGGCACCACTGGAGATGCACTTCAGTGAGTGCAGAGACTGCACTGGCACCACTGGGGATGCAGTGCAGTGAGTCCAGTGAGTGTACTGGCACCACTGGGGATGCACTGCAGTGAGTCCAGAGAGTGCATTGGCACCACTTGGGATGCACTGCAGTGAGTCCAGAGAGTGCACTGGCACCACTGGGGATGCAGTGCAGTGAGTCCAGAGAGTGCACTGGCTCCACTGAGAATGCACTTCAGTGAGTCCAGAGAGTGCACTGGCACCACTGTGGATGCAGTGCCGTGAGTCCAGCGAATGCACTGGCACCACTGGGGATACGGTGCCGGGAGTCCAGAGAGTGCACTGACACCACTGGGGTTGCAGTGCAGTGAGTCCACAGAGTGCACTGACACCAGTGGGAATGCGGTGCAGTGAGTCCAGAGAGTGCACTGGCACCACTGGGGATGCACTGCAGTGAGTCCAGAGTGCACTAGCACCACTGGGGATGCAGAGCAGTGAGTCCAGAGAGTGCACTGGCACCACTGAGAATGCATTTCAGTGAGTCCAGAGAGTGCCGTTCCAGCCTCGGTATCCGCTCCAGCCGAGTCAACCCCGCGGTAGGCCCTCCAGCCGCGGCAGACGCTCCAGCCGCGGCAGCCGCTCCAGCCGCTCCAGCCGCGGCAGCCGCTCCAGCCCCTCCAGCCTCGCCAGCCTCTCCATCCGCGGCAGCCGCTCCAGCCGCGGCAGCCGCTCCAGCCGCTCCAACCGCGGCAGCCGCTCCAGCCGCTACCGAGTGGAGCGGCTGCCACGGCTGGAGGGCTACCGCGGCTGGAGCGGCTGCCGCGGCTGGAGCAGTGCAGTGAGTCCAGGGAGTGCAAAGGCACCAGTGGGGATGGAGTGCAGTGAGTCCAAAGACTTCACTGTCACCACTGGGAATGCAGTGCAGTGAGTCCAGGGAGTGCACTTGCACCACTGGGGATGCACTTCAGTCAGTCCAGTGAGTGTACTGGCACCACTGGGGATGCACTGCAGTGAGTCAAGAGAGTGCACTGGCAGGACTGGGGATGCAGTGCAGTGAGTCCAGAGAGTGCACTGGCACCACTGGGGATGCCCTGCAGTGAGTCCTGAGAGCGCACTGGCACCACTGGGGATGCAGTGCAGTGAGTCCAGAGAGCGCACTGGCACCAGTGGGAATGCGGTGCAGTGAGTCCAGAGAGTGCAATGGCACCACTGGGGATGCACTGCAGTGAGTCCAGAGAGTGCACTAGCACCACTGGGGATGCAGAGCAGTGAGTCCAGAGAGTGCACTGGCACCACTGAGAATGCATTTCAGTGAGTCCAGAGAGTGCCGTTCCAGCCTCGGCATCCGCTCCAGCCGAGTCAACCCCGCGGTAGCCCCTCCAGCCGCGGCAGACGCTCCAGCCGCGGCAGCCGCTCCAGCCGCTCCAGCCGCGGCAGCCGCTCCAGCCCCTCCAGCCGCGCCAGCCTCTCCAGCCGCGGCAGCCGCTCCAGCCGCGGTAGCCCTCCAGCCGTGGCAGCCGCTCCACTCGGTAGCGGCTGGAGCGGCTGCCGCGGCTGGAGCGGCTGGAGCGGCTGCCGCGACTGGAGCGGCTGCCGCGGTTGGAGCGGCTGCCGCGGCTGGAGCGGCTGGAGCGGATGCCGCGGCTGGAGCGGCTGGAGCGGCTGCCGCGGCTGGAGCGGCTGGCGCGGCTGGAGGAGCTACCGCGGCTGGAGCGGTTAACGCGGCTGGAGCGGATGCCGAGGCTGGAGCGGATGCCGCGGCTGGTGCGCCTGGAGAGGCTGCCGCGGCTGGAGCAGTGCAGTGAGTCCAGAGAGTGCACTGGCACCATTGGGGATGCAGTGCAGTGAGTCCAGAGAGTGCACTGGCAGGACTGGGGATGCAGTGCAGTGAGTCCAGAGAGTGCACTGGCACCACTGAGGATGCAATGCAGTGAGTCCAGAGAGTGCACTGGCACCACTGGGCATGCAGTGCTGTGAGTCCAGAGAGTGCACTGGCACCACTGGGGATGCACTTCAGTCAGTCCAGTGAGTGTACTGGCACCACTGGGGATGCACTGCAGTGAGTCAAGAGAGTGCACTGGCAGGACTGGGGATGCAGTGCAGTGAGTCCAGAGAGTGCACTGGCACCACTGGGGATGCCCTGCAGTGAGTCCTGAGAGCGCACTGGCACCACTGGGGATGCAGTGCAGTGAGTCCAGAGAGAGCACTGGCACCAGTGGGAATGCGGTGCAGTGAGTCCAGAGAGTGCAATGGCACCACTGGGGATGCACTGCAGTGAGTCCAGAGAGTGCACTAGCACCACTGGGGATGCAGAGCAGTGAGTCCAGAGAGTGCACTGGCACCACTGAGAATGCATTTCAGTGAGTCCAGAGAGTGCCGTTCCAGCCTCGGCATCCGCTCCAGCCGAGTCAACCCCGCGGTAGCCCCTCCAGCCGCGGCAGACGCTCCAGCCGCGGCAGCCGCTCCAGCCGCTCCAGCCGCGGCAGCCGCTCCAGCCCCTCCAGCCGCGCCAGCCTCTCCATCCGCGGCAGCCGCTCCAGCCGCGGCAGCCGCTCCAGCCGCGGCAGCCGCTCCAGCCGCTACCGAGTGGAGCGGCTGCCACGGCTGGAGGGCTACCGCGGCTGTAGCGGCTGCCGCGGCTGGAGCAGTGCAGTGAGTCCAGGGAGTGCAAAGGCACCAGTGGGGATGGAGTGCAGTGAGTCCAAAGACTTCAATGTCACCACTGGGAATGCACTTCAGTCAGTCCAGTGAGTGTACTGGCACCACTGGGGATGCACAGCAGTGAGTCCAGAGAGTGCATTGGCACCACTGGGGATGCAGTGCAGTGAGTCCAGAGAGTGCACTGGCACCATTGGAGATGCAGTGCAGTGAGTCCAGAGAGTGCACTGGCACCACTGGGGATGCAGTGCAGTGAGTCCAGAGAGTGCACTGGCACCAGTGGGGATGCAGTGCAGAGTGTCCAGAGAGTGCACTGGCACCACAGGTGATGCACTGCAGTGAGTCCAGAGAGTGCTCTGGCACCACTGGAGATGCACTTCAGTGAGTGCAGAGACTGCACTGGCACCACTGGGGATGCAGTGCAGTGAGTCCAGTGAGTGTACTGGCACCACTGGGGATGCACTGCAGTGAGTCCAGAGAGTGCATTGGCACCACTTGGGATGCACTGCAGTGAGTCCAGAGAGTGCACTGGCACCACTGGGGATGCAGTGCAGTGAGTCCAGAGAGTGCACTGGCTCCACTGAGAATGCACTTCAGTGAGTCCAGAGAGTGCACTGGCACCACTGTGGATGCAGTGCCGTGAGTCCAGCGAATGCACTGGCACCACTGGGGATACGGTGCCGGGAGTCCAGAGAGTGCACTGACACCACTGGGGATGCAGTGCAGTGAGTCCACAGAGTGCACTGACACCAGTGGGAATGCGGTGCAGTGAGTCCAGAGAGTGCACTGGCACCACTGGGGATGCACTGCAGTGAGTCCAGAGTGCACTAGCACCACTGGGGATGCAGAGCAGTGAGTCCAGAGAGTGCACTGGCACCACTGAGAATGCATTTCAGTGAGTCCAGAGAGTGCCGTTCCAGCCTCGGTATCCGCTCCAGCCGAGTCAACCCCGCGGTAGGCCCTCCAGCCGCGGCAGACGCTCCAGCCGCGGCAGCCGCTCCAGCCGCTCCAGCCGCGGCAGCCGCTCCAGCCCCTCCAGCCTCGCCAGCCTCTCCATCCGCGGCAGCCGCTCCAGCCGCGGCAGCCGCTCCAGCCGCTCCAACCGCGGCAGCCGCTCCAGCCGCTACCGAGTGGAGCGGCTGCCACGGCTGGAGGGCTACCGCGGCTGGAGCGGCTGCCGCGGCTGGAGCAGTGCAGTGAGTCCAGGGAGTGCAAAGGCACCAGTGGGGATGGAGTGCAGTGAGTCCAAAGACTTCACTGTCACCACTGGGAATGCAGTGCAGTGAGTCCAGGGAGTGCACTTGCACCACTGGGGATGCAGTGCAGTGACTCCAGTGAGTGCACTGACACCACTGGGGATGCACTTCAGTCAGTCCAGTGAGTGTACTGGCACCACTGGGGATGCACTGCAGTGAGTCAAGAGAGTGCACTGGCAGGACTGGGGATGCAGTGCAGTGAGTCCAGAGAGTGCACTGGCACCACTGGGGATGCCCTGCAGTGAGTCCTGAGAGCGCACTGGCACCACTGGGGATGCAGTGCAGTGAGTCCAGAGAGCGCACTGGCACCAGTGGGAATGCGGTGCAGTGAGTCCAGAGAGTGCAATGGCACCACTGGGGATGCACTGCAGTGAGTCCAGAGAGTGCACTAGCACCACTGGGGATGCAGAGCAGTGAGTCCAGAGAGTGCACTGGCACCACTGAGAATGCATTTCAGTGAGTCCAGAGAGTGCCGTTCCAGCCTCGGCATCCGCTCCAGCCGAGTCAACCCCGCGGTAGCCCCTCCAGCCGCGGCAGACGCTCCAGCCGCGGCAGCCGCTCCAGCCGCTCCAGCCGCGGCAGCCGCTCCAGCCCCTCCAGCCGCGCCAGCCTCTCCATCCGCGGCAGCCGCTCCAGCCGCGGCAGCCGCTCCAGCCGCTCCAGCCGCGGCAGCCGCTCCAGCCGCTACCGAGTGGAGCGGCTGCCACGGCTGGAGGGCTACCGCGGCTGGAGCGGCTGCCGCGGCTGGAGCAGTGCAGTGAGTCCAGGGAGTGCAAAGGCACCAGTGGGGATGGAGTGCAGTGAGTCCAAAGACTTCAATGTCACCACTGGGAATGCACTTCAGTCAGTCCAGTGAGTGTACTGGCACCACTGGGGATGCACAGCAGTGAGTCCAGAGAGTGCATTGGCACCACTGGGGATGCAGTGCAGTGAGTCCAGAGAGTGCACTGGCACCATTGGAGATGCAGTGCAGTGAGTCCAGAGAGTGCACTGGCACCACTGGGGATGCAGTGCAGTGAGTCCAGAGAGTGCACTGGCACCAGTGGGGATGCAGTGCAGAGTGTCCAGAGAGTGCACTGGCACCACTGGGATGCACTGCAGTGAGTCCAGAGAGTGCTCTGGCACCACTGGAGATGCACTTCAGTGAGTGCAGAGACTGCACTGGCACCACTGGGGATGCAGTGCAGTGAGTCCAGTGAGTGTACTGGCACCACTGGGGATGCACTGCAGTGAGTCCAGAGAGTGCATTGGCACCACTTGGGATGCACTGCAGTGAGTCCAGAGAGTGCACTGGCACCACTGGGGATGCAGTGCAGTGAGTCCAGAGAGTGCACTGGCTCCACTGAGAATGCACTTCAGTGAGTCCAGAGAGTGCACTGGCACCACTGTGGATGCAGTGCCGTGAGTCCAGCGAATGCACTGGCACCACTGGGGATACGGTGCCGGGAGTCCAGAGAGTGCACTGACACCACTGGGGATGCAGTGCAGTGAGTCCACAGAGTGCACTGACACCAGTGGGAATGCGGTGCAGTGAGTCCAGAGAGTGCACTGGCACCACTGGGGATGCACTGCAGTGAGTCCAGAGTGCACTAGCACCACTGGGGATGCAGAGCAGTGAGTCCAGAGAGTGCACTGGCACCACTGAGAATGCATTTCAGTGAGTCCAGAGAGTGCCGTTCCAGCCTCGGTATCCGCTCCAGCCGAGTCAACCCCGCGGTAGGCCCTCCAGCCGCGGCAGACGCTCCAGCCGCGGCAGCCGCTCCAGCCGCTCCAGCCGCGGCAGCCGCTCCAGCCCCTCCAGCCTCGCCAGCCTCTCCATCCGCGGCAGCCGCTCCAGCCGCGGCAGCCGCTCCAGCCGCTCCAACCGCGGCAGCCGCTCCAGCCGCTACCGAGTGGAGCGGCTGCCACGGCTGGAGGGCTACCGCGGCTGGAGCGGCTGCCGCGGCTGGAGCAGTGCAGTGAGTCCAGGGAGTGCAAAGGCACCAGTGGGGATGGAGTGCAGTGAGTCCAAAGACTTCACTGTCACCACTGGGAATGCAGTGCAGTGAGTCCAGGGAGTGCACTTGCACCACTGGGGATGCAGTGCAGTGACTCCAGTGAGTGCACTGACACCACTGGGGATGCACTTCAGTCAGTCCAGTGAGTGTACTGGCACCACTGGGGATGCACTGCAGTGAGTCAAGAGAGTGCACTGGCAGGACTGGGGATGCAGTGCAGTGAGTCCAGAGAGTGCACTGGCACCACTGGGGATGCAGTGCAGTGAGTCCAGAGAGTGCACTGGCACCACTGAGAATGCATTTCAGTGAGTCCAGAGAGTGCCGTTCCAGCCTCGGCATCCGCTCCAGCCGAGTCAACCCCGCGGTAGCCCCTCCAGCCGCGGCAGACGCTCCAGCCGCGGCAGCCGCTCCAGCCGCTCCAGCCGCGGCAGCCGCTCCAGCCCCTCCAGCCGCGCCAGCCTCTCCAGCCGCGGCAGCCGCTCCAGCCGCGGTAGCCCTCCAGCCGTGGCAGCCGCTCCACTCGGTAGCGGCTGGAGCGGCTGCCGCGGCTGGAGCGGCTGGAGCGGCTGCCGCGACTGGAGCGGCTGCCGCGGTTGGAGCGGCTGCCGCGGCTGGAGCGGCTGGAGCGGATGCCGCGGCTGGAGCGGCTGGAGCGGCTGCCGCGGCTGGAGCGGCTGGCGCGGCTGGAGGAGCTACCGCGGCTGGAGCGGTTAACGCGGCTGGAGCGGATGCCGAGGCTGGAGCGGATGCCGCGGCTGGTGCGCCTGGAGAGGCTGCCGCGGCTGGAGCAGTGCAGTGAGTCCAGAGAGTGCACTGGCACCATTGGGGATGCAGTGCAGTGAGTCCAGAGAGTGCACTGGCAGGACTGGGGATGCAGTGCAGTGAGTCCAGAGAGTGCACTGGCACCACTGAGGATGCAATGCAGTGAGTCCAGAGAGTGCACTGGCACCACTGGGCATGCAGTGCTGTGAGTCCAGAGAGTGCACTGGCACCACTGGGGATGCACTTCAGTCAGTCCAGTGAGTGTACTGGCACCACTGGGGATGCACTGCAGTGAGTCAAGAGAGTGCACTGGCAGGACTGGGGATGCAGTGCAGTGAGTCCAGAGAGTGCACTGGCACCACTGGGGATGCCCTGCAGTGAGTCCTGAGAGCGCACTGGCACCACTGGGGATGCAGTGCAGTGAGTCCAGAGAGCGCACTGGCACCAGTGGGAATGCGGTGCAGTGAGTCCAGAGAGTGCAATGGCACCACTGGGGATGCACTGCAGTGAGTCCAGAGAGTGCACTAGCACCACTGGGGATGCAGAGCAGTGAGTCCAGAGAGTGCACTGGCACCACTGAGAATGCATTTCAGTGAGTCCAGAGAGTGCCGTTCCAGCCTCGGCATCCGCTCCAGCCGAGTCAACCCCGCGGTAGCCCCTCCAGCCGCGGCAGACGCTCCAGCCGCGGCAGCCGCTCCAGCCGCTCCAGCCGCGGCAGCCGCTCCAGCCCCTCCAGCCGCGCCAGCCTCTCCATCCGCGGCAGCCGCTCCAGCCGCGGCAGCCGCTCCAGCCGCGGCAGCCGCTCCAGCCGCTACCGAGTGGAGCGGCTGCCACGGCTGGAGGGCTACCGCGGCTGGAGCGGCTGCCGCGGCTGGAGCAGTGCAGTGAGTCCAGGGAGTGCAAAGGCACCAGTGGGGATGGAGTGCAGTGAGTCCAAAGACTTCAATGTCACCACTGGGAATGCACTTCAGTCAGTCCAGTGAGTGTACTGGCACCACTGGGGATGCACAGCAGTGAGTCCAGAGAGTGCATTGGCACCACTGGGGATGCAGTGCAGTGAGTCCAGAGAGTGCACTGGCACCATTGGAGATGCAGTGCAGTGAGTCCAGAGAGTGCACTGGCACCACTGGGGATGCAGTGCAGTGAGTCCAGAGAGTGCACTGGCACCAGTGGGGATGCAGTGCAGAGTGTCCAGAGAGTGCACTGGCACCACAGGTGATGCACTGCAGTGAGTCCAGAGAGTGCTCTGGCACCACTGGAGATGCACTTCAGTGAGTGCAGAGACTGCACTGGCACCACTGGGGATGCAGTGCAGTGAGTCCAGTGAGTGTACTGGCACCACTGGGGATGCACTGCAGTGAGTCCAGAGAGTGCATTGGCACCACTTGGGATGCACTGCAGTGAGTCCAGAGAGTGCACTGGCACCACTGGGGATGCAGTGCAGTGAGTCCAGAGAGTGCACTGGCTCCACTGAGAATGCACTTCAGTGAGTCCAGAGAGTGCACTGGCACCACTGTGGATGCAGTGCCGTGAGTCCAGCGAATGCACTGGCACCACTGGGGATACGGTGCCGGGAGTCCAGAGAGTGCACTGACACCACTGGGGATGCAGTGCAGTGAGTCCACAGAGTGCACTGACACCAGTGGGAATGCGGTGCAGTGAGTCCAGAGAGTGCACTGGCACCACTGGGGATGCACTGCAGTGAGTCCAGAGTGCACTAGCACCACTGGGGATGCAGAGCAGTGAGTCCAGAGAGTGCACTGGCACCACTGAGAATGCATTTCAGTGAGTCCAGAGAGTGCCGTTCCAGCCTCGGTATCCGCTCCAGCCGAGTCAACCCCGCGGTAGGCCCTCCAGCCGCGGCAGACGCTCCAGCCGCGGCAGCCGCTCCAGCCGCTCCAGCCGCGGCAGCCGCTCCAGCCCCTCCAGCCTCGCCAGCCTCTCCATCCGCGGCAGCCGCTCCAGCCGCGGCAGCCGCTCCAGCCGCTCCAACCGCGGCAGCCGCTCCAGCCGCTACCGAGTGGAGCGGCTGCCACGGCTGGAGGGCTACCGCGGCTGGAGCGGCTGCCGCGGCTGGAGCAGTGCAGTGAGTCCAGGGAGTGCAAAGGCACCAGTGGGGATGGAGTGCAGTGAGTCCAAAGACTTCACTGTCACCACTGGGAATGCAGTGCAGTGAGTCCAGGGAGTGCACTTGCACCACTGGGGATGCAGTGCAGTGACTCCAGTGAGTGCACTGACACCACTGGGGATGCACTTCAGTCAGTCCAGTGAGTGTACTGGCACCACTGGGGATGCACTGCAGTGAGTCAAGAGAGTGCACTGGCAGGACTGGGGATGCAGTGCAGTGAGTCCAGAGAGTGCACTGGCACCACTGGGGATGCCCTGCAGTGAGTCCTGAGAGTGCACTGGCACCACTGAGAATGCATTTCAGTGAGTCCAGAGAGTGCCGTTCCAGCCTCGGCATCCGCTCCAGCCGAGTCAACCCCGCGGTAGCCCCTCCAGCCGCGGCAGACGCTCCAGCCGCGGCAGCCGCTCCAGCCGCTCCAGCCGCGGCAGCCGCTCCAGCCCCTCCAGCCGCGCCAGCCTCTCCAGCCGCGGCAGCCGCTCCAGCCGCGGTAGCCCTCCAGCCGTTGCAGCCGCTCCACTCGGTAGCGGCTGGAGCGGCTGCCGCGGCTGGAGCGGCTGCCGCGACTGGAGCGGCTGCCGCGGTTGGAGCGGCTGCCGCGGCTGGAGCGGCTGGAGCGGATGCCGCGGCTGGAGCGGCTGGAGCGGCTGCCGCGGCTGGAGCGGCTGGCGCGGCTGGAGGAGCTACCGCGGCTGGAGCGGTTAACGCGGCTGGAGCGGATGCCGAGGCTGGAGCGGATGCCGCGGCTGGTGCGCCTGGAGAGGCTGCCGCGGCTGGAGCAGTGCAGTGAGTCCAGAGAGTGCACTGGCACCATTGGGGATGCAGTGCAGTGAGTCCAGAGAGTGCACTGGCAGGACTGGGGATGCAGTGCAGTGAGTCCAGAGAGTGCACTGGCACCACTGAGGATGCAATGCAGTGAGTCCAGAGAGTGCACTGGCACCACTGGGCATGCAGTGCTGTGAGTCCAGAGAGTGCACTGGCACCACTGGGGATGCACTTCAGTCAGTCCAGTGAGTGTACTGGCACCACTGGGGATGCACTGCAGTGAGTCAAGAGAGTGCACTGGCAGGACTGGGGATGCAGTGCAGTGAGTCCAGAGAGTGCACTGGCACCACTGGGGATGCCCTGCAGTGAGTCCTGAGAGCGCACTGGCACCACTGGGGATGCAGTGCAGTGAGTCCAGAGAGCGCACTGGCACCAGTGGGAATGCGGTGCAGTGAGTCCAGAGAGTGCAATGGCACCACTGGGGATGCACTGCAGTGAGTCCAGAGAGTGCACTAGCACCACTGGGGATGCAGAGCAGTGAGTCCAGAGAGTGCACTGGCACCACTGAGAATGCATTTCAGTGAGTCCAGAGAGTGCCGTTCCAGCCTCGGCATCCGCTCCAGCCGAGTCAACCCCGCGGTAGCCCCTCCAGCCGCGGCAGACGCTCCAGCCGCGGCAGCCGCTCCAGCCGCTCCAGCCGCGGCAGCCGCTCCAGCCCCTCCAGCCGCGCCAGCCTCTCCATCCGCGGCAGCCGCTCCAGCCGCGGCAGCCGCTCCAGCCGCGGCAGCCGCTCCAGCCGCTACCGAGTGGAGCGGCTGCCACGGCTGGAGGGCTACCGCGGCTGGAGCGGCTGCCGCGGCTGGAGCAGTGCAGTGAGTCCAGGGAGTGCAAAGGCACCAGTGGGGATGGAGTGCAGTGAGTCCAAAGACTTCAATGTCACCACTGGGAATGCACTTCAGTCAGTCCAGTGAGTGTACTGGCACCACTGGGGATGCACAGCAGTGAGTCCAGAGAGTGCATTGGCACCACTGGGGATGCAGTGCAGTGAGTCCAGAGAGTGCACTGGCACCATTGGAGATGCAGTGCAGTGAGTCCAGAGAGTGCACTGGCACCACTGGGGATGCAGTGCAGTGAGTCCAGAGAGTGCACTGGCACCAGTGGGGATGCAGTGCAGAGTGTCCAGAGAGTGCACTGGCACCACAGGTGATGCACTGCAGTGAGTCCAGAGAGTGCTCTGGCACCACTGGAGATGCACTTCAGTGAGTGCAGAGACTGCACTGGCACCACTGGGGATGCAGTGCAGTGAGTCCAGTGAGTGTACTGGCACCACTGGGGATGCACTGCAGTGAGTCCAGAGAGTGCATTGGCACCACTTGGGATGCACTGCAGTGAGTCCAGAGAGTGCACTGGCACCACTGGGGATGCAGTGCAGTGAGTCCAGAGAGTGCACTGGCTCCACTGAGAATGCACTTCAGTGAGTCCAGAGAGTGCACTGGCACCACTGTGGATGCAGTGCCGTGAGTCCAGCGAATGCACTGGCACCACTGGGGATACGGTGCCGGGAGTCCAGAGAGTGCACTGACACCACTGGGGATGCAGTGCAGTGAGTCCACAGAGTGCACTGACACCAGTGGGAATGCGGTGCAGTGAGTCCAGAGTGCACTAGCACCACTGGGGATGCAGAGCAGTGAGTCCAGAGAGTGCACTGGCACCACTGAGAATGCATTTCAGTGAGTCCAGAGAGTGCCGTTCCAGCCTCGGTATCCGCTCCAGCCGAGTCAACCCCGCGGTAGGCCCTCCAGCCGCGGCAGACGCTCCAGCCGCGGCAGCCGCTCCAGCCGCTCCAGCCGCGGCAGCCGCTCCAGCCCCTCCAGCCTCGCCAGCCTCTCCATCCGCGGCAGCCGCTCCAGCCGCGGCAGCCGCTCCAGCCGCTCCAACCGCGGCAGCCGCTCCAGCCGCTACCGAGTGGAGCGGCTGCCACGGCTGGAGGGCTACCGCGGCTGGAGCGGATGCCGCGGCTGGAGCAGTGCAGTGAGTCCAGGGAGTGCAAAGGCACCAGTGGGGATGGAGTGCAGTGAGTCCAAAGACTTCACTGTCACCACTGGGAATGCAGTGCAGTGAGTCCAGGGAGTGCACTTGCACCACTGGGGATGCAGTGCAGTGACTCCAGTGAGTGCACTGACACCACTGGGGATGCACTTCAGTCAGTCCAGTGAGTGTACTGGCACCACTGGGGATGCACTGCAGTGAGTCAAGAGAGTGCACTGGCAGGACTGGGGATGCAGTGCAGTGAGTCCAGAGAGTGCACTTGCACCACTGGGGATGCCCTGCAGTGAGTCCTGAGAGCGCACTGGCACCACTGGGGATGCAGTGCAGTGAGTCCAGAGAGCGCACTGGCACCAGTGGGAATGCGGTGCAGTGAGTCCAGAGAGTGCAATGGCACCACTGGGGATGCACTGCAGTGAGTCCAGAGAGTGCACTAGCACCACTGGGGATGCAGAGCAGTGAGTCCAGAGAGTGCACTGGCACCACTGAGAATGCATTTCAGTGAGTCCAGAGAGTGCCGTTCCAGCCTCGGCATCCGCTCCAGCCGAGTCAACCCCGCGGTAGCCCCTCCAGCCGCGGCAGACGCTCCAGCCGCGGCAGCCGCTCCAGCCGCTCCAGCCGCGGCAGCCGCTCCAGCCCCTCCAGCCGCGCCAGCCTCTCCATCCGCGGCAGCCGCTCCAGCCGCGGCAGCCGCTCCAGCCGCTCCAGCCGCGGCAGCCGCTCCAGCCGCTACCGAGTGGAGCGGCTGCCACGGCTGGAGGGCTACCGCGGCTGGAGCGGCTGCCGCGGCTGGAGCAGTGCAGTGAGTCCAGGGAGTGCAAAGGCACCAGTGGGGATGGAGTGCAGTGAGTCCAAAGACTTCAATGTCACCACTGGGAATGCACTTCAGTCAGTCCAGTGAGTGTACTGGCACCACTGGGGATGCACAGCAGTGAGTCCAGAGAGTGCATTGGCACCACTGGGGATGCAGTGCAGTGAGTCCAGAGAGTGCACTGGCACCATTGGAGATGCAGTGCAGTGAGTCCAGAGAGTGCACTGGCACCACTGGGGATGCAGTGCAGTGAGTCCAGAGAGTGCACTGGCACCAGTGGGGATGCAGTGCAGAGTGTCCAGAGAGTGCACTGGCACCACTGGGATGCACTGCAGTGAGTCCAGAGAGTGCTCTGGCACCACTGGAGATGCACTTCAGTGAGTGCAGAGACTGCACTGGCACCACTGGGGATGCAGTGCAGTGAGTCCAGTGAGTGTACTGGCACCACTGGGGATGCAGTGCAGTGAGTCCAGAGAGTGCACTGGCTCCACTGAGAATGCACTTCAGTGAGTCCAGAGAGTGCACTGGCACCACTGTGGATGCAGTGCCGTGAGTCCAGCGAATGCACTGGCACCACTGGGGATACGGTGCCGGGAGTCCAGAGAGTGCACTGACACCACTGGGGATGCAGTGCAGTGAGTCCACAGAGTGCACTGACACCAGTGGGAATGCGGTGCAGTGAGTCCAGAGAGTGCACTGGCACCACTGGGGATGCACTGCAGTGAGTCCAGAGTGCACTAGCACCACTGGGGATGCAGAGCAGTGAGTCCAGAGAGTGCACTGGCACCACTGAGAATGCATTTCAGTGAGTCCAGAGAGTGCCGTTCCAGCCTCGGTATCCGCTCCAGCCGAGTCAACCCCGCGGTAGGCCCTCCAGCCGCGGCAGACGCTCCAGCCGCGGCAGCCGCTCCAGCCGCTCCAGCCGCGGCAGCCGCTCCAGCCCCTCCAGCCTCGCCAGCCTCTCCATCCGCGGCAGCCGCTCCAGCCGCGGCAGCCGCTCCAGCCGCTCCAACCGCGGCAGCCGCTCCAGCCGCTACCGAGTGGAGCGGCTGCCACGGCTGGAGGGCTACCGCGGCTGGAGCGGCTGCCGCGGCTGGAGCAGTGCAGTGAGTCCAGGGAGTGCAAAGGCACCAGTGGGGATGGAGTGCAGTGAGTCCAAAGACTTCACTGTCACCACTGGGAATGCAGTGCAGTGAGTCCAGGGAGTGCACTTGCACCACTGGGGATGCAGTGCAGTGACTCCAGTGAGTGCACTGACACCACTGGGGATGCACTTCAGTCAGTCCAGTGAGTGTACTGGCACCACTGGGGATGCACTGCAGTGAGTCAAGAGAGTGCACTGGCAGGACTGGGGATGCAGTGCAGTGAGTCCAGAGAGTGCACTGGCACCACTGGGGATGCCCTGCAGTGAGTCCTGAGAGCGCACTGGCACCACTGGGGATGCAGTGCAGTGAGTCCAGAGAGCGCACTGGCACCAGTGGGAATGCGGTGCAGTGAGTCCAGAGAGTGCAATGGTACCACTGGGGATGCACTGCAGTGAGTCCAGAGAGTGCACTAGCACCACTGGGGATGCAGAGCAGTGAGTCCAGAGAGTGCACTGGCACCACTGAGAATGCATTTCAGTGAGTCCAGAGAGTGCCGTTCCAGCCTCGGCATCCGCTCCAGCCGAGTCAACCCCGCGGTAGCCCCTCCAGCCGCGGCAGACGCTCCAGCCGCGGCAGCCGCTCCAGCCGCTCCAGCCGCGGCAGCCGCTCCAGCCCCTCCAGCCGCGCCAGCCTCTCCATCCGCGGCAGCCGCTCCAGCCGCGGCAGCCGCTCCAGCCGCTCCAGCCGCGGCAGCCGCTCCAGCCGCTACCGAGTGGAGCGGCTGCCACGGCTGGAGGGCTACCGCGGCTGGAGCGGCTGCCGCGGCTGGAGCAGTGCAGTGAGTCCAGGGAGTGCAAAGGCACCAGTGGGGATGGAGTGCAGTGAGTCCAAAGACTTCAATGTCACCACTGGGAATGCACTTCAGTCAGTCCAGTGAGTGTACTGGCACCACTGGGGATGCACAGCAGTGAGTCCAGAGAGTGCATTGGCACCACTGGGGATGCAGTGCAGTGAGTCCAGAGAGTGCACTGGCACCATTGGAGATGCAGTGCAGTGAGTCCAGAGAGTGCACTGGCACCACTGGGGATGCAGTGCAGTGAGTCCAGAGAGTGCACTGGCACCAGTGGGGATGCAGTGCAGAGTGTCCAGAGAGTGCACTGGCACCACTGGGATGCACTGCAGTGAGTCCAGAGAGTGCTCTGGCACCACTGGAGATGCACTTCAGTGAGTGCAGAGACTGCACTGGCACCACTGGGGATGCAGTGCAGTGAGTCCAGTGAGTGTACTGGCACCACTGGGGATGCACTGCAGTGAGTCCAGAGAGTGCATTGGCACCACTTGGGATGCACTGCAGTGAGTCCAGAGAGTGCACTGGCACCACTGGGGATGCAGTGCAGTGAGTCCAGAGAGTGCACTGGCACCACTGAGAATGCACTTCAGTGAGTCCAGAGAGTGCACTGGCACCACTGTGGATGCAGTGCCGTGAGTCCAGCGAATGCACTGGCACCACTGGGGATACGGTGCCGGGAGTCCAGAGAGTGCACTGACACCACTGGGGATGCAGTGCAGTGAGTCCACAGAGTGCACTGACACCAGTGGGAATGCGGTGCAGTGAGTCCAGAGAGTGCACTGGCACCACTGGGGATGCACTGCAGTGAGTCCAGAGTGCACTAGCACCACTGGGGATGCAGAGCAGTGAGTCCAGAGAGTGCACTGGCACCACTGAGAATGCATTTCAGTGAGTCCAGAGAGTGCCGTTCCAGCCTCGGTATCCGCTCCAGCCGAGTCAACCCCGCGGTAGGCCCTCCAGCCGCGGCAGACGCTCCAGCCGCGGCAGCCGCTCCAGCCGCTCCAGCCGCGGCAGCCGCTCCAGCCCCTCCAGCCTCGCCAGCCTCTCCATCCGCGGCAGCCGCTCCAGCCGCGGCAGCCGCTCCAGCCGCTCCAACCGCGGCAGCCGCTCCAGCCGCTACCGAGTGGAGCGGCTGCCACGGCTGGAGGGCTACCGCGGCTGGAGCGGCTGCCGCGGCTGGAGCAGTGCAGTGAGTCCAGGGAGTGCAAAGGCACCAGTGGGGATGGAGTGCAGTGAGTCCAAAGACTTCACTGTCACCACTGGGAATGCAGTGCAGTGAGTCCAGGGAGTGCACTTGCACCACTGGGGATGCAGTGCAGTGACTCCAGTGAGTGCACTGACACCACTGGGGATGCACTTCAGTCAGTCCAGTGAGTGTACTGGCACCACTGGGGATGCACTGCAGTGAGTCAAGAGAGTGCACTGGCAGGACTGGGGATGCAGTGCAGTGAGTCCAGAGAGTGCACTGGCACCACTGGGGATGCCCTGCAGTGAGTCCTGAGAGCGCACTGGCACCACTGGGGATGCAGTGCAGTGAGTCCAGAGAGCGCACTGGCACCAGTGGGAATGCGGTGCAGTGAGTCCAGAGAGTGCAATGGCACCACTGGGGATGCACTGCAGTGAGTCCAGAGAGTGCACTAGCACCACTGGGGATGCAGAGCAGTGAGTCCAGAGAGTGCACCGGCACCACTGAGAATGCATTTCAGTGAGTCCAGAGAGTGCCGTTCCAGCCTCGGCATCCGCTCCAGCCGAGTCAACCCCGCGGTAGCCCCTCCAGCCGCGGCAGACGCTCCAGCCGCGGCAGCCGCTCCAGCCGCTCCAGCCGCGGCAGCCGCTCCAGCCCCTCCAGCCGCGCCAGCCTCTCCATCCGCGGCAGCCGCTCCAGCCGCGGCAGCCGCTCCAGCCGCTCCAGCCGCGGCAGCCGCTCCAGCCGCTACCGAGTGGAGCGGCTGCCACGGCTGGAGGGCTACCGCGGCTGGAGCGGCTGCCGCGGCTGGAGCAGTGCAGTGAGTCCAGGGAGTGCAAAGGCACCAGTGGGGATGGAGTGCAGTGAGTCCAAAGACTTCAATGTCACCACTGGGAATGCACTTCAGTCAGTCCAGTGAGTGTACTGGCACCACTGGGGATGCACAGCAGTGAGTCCAGAGAGTGCATTGGCACCACTGGGGATGCAGTGCAGTGAGTCCAGAGAGTGCACTGGCACCATTGGAGATGCAGTGCAGTGAGTCCAGAGAGTGCACTGGCACCACTGGGGATGCAGTGCAGTGAGTCCAGAGAGTGCACTGGCACCAGTGGGGATGCAGTGCAGAGTGTCCAGAGAGTGCACTGGCACCACTGGGATGCAGTGCAGTGAGTCCAGAGAGTGCTCTGGCACCACTGGAGATGCACTTCAGTGAGTGCAGAGACTGCACTGGCACCACTGGGGATGCAGTGCAGTGAGTCCAGTGAGTGTACTGGCACCACTGGGGATGCACTGCAGTGAGTCCAGAGAGTGCATTGGCACCACTTGGGATGCACTGCAGTGAGTCCAGAGAGTGCACTGGCACCACTGGGGATGCAGTGCATTTGAGTCCAGAGAGTGCACTGGCTCCACTGAGAATGCACTTCAGTGAGTCCAGAGAGTGCACTGGCACCACTGTGGATGCAGTGCCGTGAGTCCAGCGAATGCACTGGCACCACTGGGGATACGGTGCCGGGAGTCCAGAGAGTGCACTGACACCACTGGGGATGCAGTGCAGTGAGTCCACAGAGTGCACTGACACCAGTGGGAATGCGGTGCAGTGAGTCCAGAGAGTGCACTGGCACCACTGGGGATGCACTGCAGTGAGTCCAGAGTGCACTAGCACCACTGGGGATGCAGAGCAGTGAGTCCAGAGAGTGCACTGGCACCACTGAGAATGCATTTCAGTGAGTCCAGAGAGTGCCGTTCCAGCCTCGGTATCCGCTCCAGCCGAGTCAACCCCGCGGTAGGCCCTCCAGCCGCGGCAGACGCTCCAGCCGCGGCAGCCGCTCCAGCCGCTCCAGCCGCGGCAGCCGCTCCAGCCCCTCCAGCCTCGCCAGCCTCTCCATCCGCGGCAGCCGCTCCAGCCGCGGCAGCCGCTCCAGCCGCTCCAACCGCGGCAGCCGCTCCAGCCGCTACCGAGTGGAGCGGCTGCCACGGCTGGAGGGCTACCGCGGCTGGAGCGGCTGCCGCGGCTGGAGCAGTGCAGTGAGTCCAGGGAGTGCAAAGGCACCAGTGGGGATGGAGTGCAGTGAGTCCAAAGACTTCACTGTCACCACTGGGAATGCAGTGCAGTGAGTCCAGGGAGTGCACTTGCACCACTGGGGATGCAGTGCAGTGACTCCAGTGAGTGCACTGACACCACTGGGGATGCACTTCAGTCAGTCCAGTGAGTGTACTGGCACCACTGGGGATGCACTGCAGTGAGTCAAGAGAGTGCACTGGCAGGACTGGGGATGCAGTGCAGTGAGTCCAGAGAGTGCACTGGCACCACTGGGGATGCCCTGCAGTGAGTCCTGAGAGCGCACTGGCACCACTGAGAATGCATTTCAGTGAGTCCAGAGAGTGCCGTTCCAGCCTCGGCATCCGCTCCAGCCGAGTCAACCCCGCGGTAGCCCCTCCAGCCGCGGCAGACGCTCCAGCCGCGGCAGCCGCTCCAGCCGCTCCAGCCGCGGCAGCCGCTCCAGCCCCTCCAGCCGCGCCAGCCTCTCCATCCGCGGCAGCCGCTCCAGCCGCGGCAGCCGCTCCAGCCGCTCCAACCGCGGCAGCCGCTCCAGCCGCGGCAGCCGCTCCAGCCGCTCCAGCCGCGGCAGCCGCTCCAGCCGCTACCGAGTGGAGCGGCTGCCACGGCTGGAGGGCTACCGCGGCTGGAGCGGCTGCCGCGGCTGGAGCAGTGCAGTGAGTCCAGGGAGTGCAAAGGCACCAGTGGGGATGGAGTGCAGTGAGTCCAAAGACTTCAATGTCACCACTGGGAATGCACTTCAGTCAGTCCAGTGAGTGTACTGGCACCACTGGGGATGCACAGCAGTGAGTCCAGAGAGTGCATTGGCACCACTGGGGATGCAGTGCAGTGAGTCCAGAGAGTGCACTGGCACCATTGGAGATGCAGTGCAGTGAGTCCAGAGAGTGCACTGGCACCACTGGGGATGCAGTGCAGTGAGTCCAGAGAGTGCACTGGCACCAGTGGGGATGCAGTGCAGAGTGTCCAGAGAGTGCACTGGCACCACTGGGATGCACTGCAGTGAGTCCAGAGAGTGCTCTGGCACCACTGGAGATGCACTTCAGTGAGTGCAGAGACTGCACTGGCACCACTGGGGATGCAGTGCAGTGAGTCCAGTGAGTGTACTGGCACCACTGGGGATGCACTGCAGTGAGTCCAGAGAGTGCATTGGCACCACTTGGGATGCACTGCAGTGAGTCCAGAGAGTGCACTGGCACCACTGGGGATGCAGTGCAGTGAGTCCAGAGAGTGCACTGGCTCCACTGAGAATGCACTTCAGTGAGTCCAGAGAGTGCACTGGCACCACTGTGGATGCAGTGCCGTGAGTCCAGCGAATGCACTGGCACCACTGGGGATACGGTGCCGGGAGTCCAGAGAGTGCACTGACACCACTGGGGATGCAGTGCAGTGAGTCCACAGAGTGCACTGACACCAGTGGGAATGCGGTGCAGTGAGTCCAGAGAGTGCACTGGCACCACTGGGGATGCACTGCAGTGAGTCCAGAGTGCACTAGCACCACTGGGGATGCAGAGCAGTGAGTCCAGAGAGTGCACTGGCACCACTGAGAATGCATTTCAGTGAGTCCAGAGAGTGCCTTTCCAGCCTCGGTATCCGCTCCAGCCGAGTCAACCCCGCGGTAGGCCCTCCAGCCGCGGCAGACGCTCCAGCCGCGGCAGCCGCTCCAGCCGCTCCAGCCGCGGCAGCCGCTCCAGCCCCTCCAGCCTCGCCAGCCTCTCCATCCGCGGCAGCCGCTCCAGCCGCGGCAGCCGCTCCAGCCGCTCCAACCGCGGCAGCCGCTCCAGCCGCTACCGAGTGGAGCGGCTGCCACGGCTGGAGGGCTACCGCGGCTGGAGCGGCTGCCGCGGCTGGAGCAGTGCAGTGAGTCCAGGGAGTGCAAAGGCACCAGTGGGGATGGAGTGCAGTGAGTCCAAAGACTTCACTGTCACCACTGGGAATGCAGTGCAGTGAGTCCAGGGAGTGCACTTGCACCACTGGGGATGCAGTGCAGTGACTCCAGTGAGTGCACTGACACCACTGGGGATGCACTTCAGTCAGTCCAGTGAGTGTACTGGCACCACTGGGGATGCACTGCAGTGAGTCAAGAGAGTGCACTGGCAGGACTGGGGATGCAGTGCAGTGAGTCCAGAGAGTGCACTGGCACCACTGGGGATGCCCTGCAGTGAGTCCTGAGAGCGCACTGGCACCACTGGGGATGCAGTGCAGTGAGTCCAGAGAGCGCACTGGCACCAGTGGGAATGCGGTGCAGTGAGTCCAGAGAGTGCAATGGCACCACTGGGGATGCACTGCAGTGAGTCCAGAGAGTGCACTAGCACCACTGGGGATGCAGAGCAGTGAGTCCAGAGAGTGCACTGGCACCACTGAGAATGCATTTCAGTGAGTCCAGAGAGTGCCGTTCCAGCCTCGGCATCCGCTCCAGCCGAGTCAACCCCGCGGTAGCCCCTCCAGCCGCGGCAGACGCTCCAGCCGCGGCAGCCGCTCCAGCCGCTCCAGCCGCGGCAGCCGCTCCAGCCCCTCCAGCCGCGCCAGCCTCTCCATCCGCGGCAGCCGCTCCAGCCGCGGCAGCCGCTCCAGCCGCTCCAGCCGCGGCAGCCGCTCCAGCCGCTACCGAGTGGAGCGGCTGCCACGGCTGGAGGGCTACCGCGGCTGGAGCGGCTGCCGCGGCTGGAGCAGTGCAGTGAGTCCAGGGAGTGCAAAGGCACCAGTGGGGATGGAGTGCAGTGAGTCCAAAGACTTCAATGTCACCACTGGGAATGCACTTCAGTCAGTCCAGTGAGTGTACTGGCACCACTGGGGATGCACAGCAGTGAGTCCAGAGAGTGCATTGGCACCACTGGGGATGCAGTGCAGTGAGTCCAGAGAGTGCACTGGCACCATTGGAGATGCAGTGCAGTGAGTCCAGAGAGTGCACTGGCACCACTGGGGATGCAGTGCAGTGAGTCCAGAGAGTGCACTGGCACCAGTGGGGATGCAGTGCAGAGTGTCCAGAGAGTGCACTGGCACCACTGGGATGCACTGCAGTGAGTCCAGAGAGTGCTCTGGCACCACTGGAGATGCACTTCAGTGAGTGCAGAGACTGCACTGGCACCACTGGGGATGCAGTGCAGTGAGTCCAGTGAGTGTACTGGCACCACTGGGGATGCACTGCAGTGAGTCCAGAGAGTGCATTGGCACCACTTGGGATGCACTGCAGTGAGTCCAGAGAGTGCACTGGCACCACTGGGGATGCAGTGCCGTGAGTCCAGCGAATGCACTGGCACCACTGGGGATACGGTGCCGGGAGTCCAGAGAGTGCACTGACACCACTGGGGATGCAGTGCAGTGAGTCCACAGAGTGCACTGACACCAGTGGGAATGCGGTGCAGTGAGTCCAGAGAGTGCACTGGCACCACTGGGGATGCACTGCAGTGAGTCCAGAGTGCACTAGCACCACTGGGGATGCAGAGCAGTGAGTCCAGAGAGTGCACTGGCACCACTGAGAATGCATTTCAGTGAGTCCAGAGAGTGCCGTTCCAGCCTCGGTATCCGCTCCAGCCGAGTCAACCCCGCGGTAGGCCCTCCAGCCGCGGCAGACGCTCCAGCCGCGGCAGCCGCTCCAGCCCCTCCAGCCTCGCCAGCCTCTCCATCCGCGGCAGCCGCTCCAGCCGCGGCAGCCGCTCCAGCCGCTCCAACCGCGGCAGCCGCTCCAGCCGCTACCGAGTGGAGCGGCTGCCACGGCTGGAGGGCTACCGCGGCTGGAGCGGCTGCCGCGGCTGGAGCAGTGCAGTGAGTCCAGGGAGTGCAAAGGCACCAGTGGGGATGGAGTGCAGTGAGTCCAAAGACTTCACTGTCACCACTGGGAATGCAGTGCAGTGAGTCCAGGGAGTGCACTTGCACCACTGGGGATGCAGTGCAGTGACTCCAGTGAGTGCACTGACACCACTGGGGATGCACTTCAGTCAGTCCAGTGAGTGTACTGGCACCACTGGGGATGCACTGCAGTGAGTCAAGAGAGTGCACTGGCAGGACTGGGGATGCAGTGCAGTGAGTCCAGAGAGTGCACTGGCACCACTGGGGATGCCCTGCAGTGAGTCCTGAGAGCGCACTGGCACCACTGGGGATGCAGTGCAGTGAGTCCAGAGAGCGCACTGGCACCAGTGGGAATGCGGTGCAGTGAGTCCAGAGAGTGCAATGGCACCACTGGGGATGCACTGCAGTGAGTCCAGAGAGTGCACTAGCACCACTGGGGATGCAGAGCAGTGAGTCCAGAGAGTGCACTGGCACCACTGAGAATGCATTTCAGTGAGTCCAGAGAGTGCCGTTCCAGCCTCGGCATCCGCTCCAGCCGAGTCAACCCCGCGGTAGCCCCTCCAGCCGCGGCAGACGCTCCAGCCGCGGCAGCCGCTCCAGCCGCTCCAGCCGCGGCAGCCGCTCCAGCCCCTCCAGCCGCGCCAGCCTCTCCATCCGCGGCAGCCGCTCCAGCCGCGGCAGCCGCTCCAGCCGCGGCAGCCGCTCCAGCCGCTACCGAGTGGAGCGGCTGCCACGGCTGGAGGGCTACCGCGGCTGGAGCGGCTGCCGCGGCTGGAGCAGTGCAGTGAGTCCAGGGAGTGCAAAGGCACCAGTGGGGATGGAGTGCAGTGAGTCCAAAGACTTCAATGTCACCACTGGGAATGCACTTCAGTCAGTCCAGTGAGTGTACTGGCACCACTGGGGATGCACAGCAGTGAGTCCAGAGAGTGCATTGGCACCACTGGGGATGCAGTGCAGTGAGTCCAGAGAGTGCACTGGCACCATTGGAGATGCAGTGCAGTGAGTCCAGAGAGTGCACTGGCACCACTGGGGATGCAGTGCAGTGAGTCCAGAGAGTGCACTGGCACCAGTGGGGATGCAGTGCAGAGTGTCCAGAGAGTGCACTGGCACCACAGGTGATGCACTGCAGTGAGTCCAGAGAGTGCTCTGGCACCACTGGAGATGCACTTCAGTGAGTGCAGAGACTGCACTGGCACCACTGGGGATGCAGTGCAGTGAGTCCAGTGAGTGTACTGGCACCACTGGGGATGCACTGCAGTGAGTCCAGAGAGTGCATTGGCACCACTTGGGATGCACTGCAGTGAGTCCAGAGAGTGCACTGGCACCACTGGGGATGCAGTGCAGTGAGTCCAGAGAGTGCACTGGCTCCACTGAGAATGCACTTCAGTGAGTCCAGAGAGTGCACTGGCACCACTGTGGATGCAGTGCCGTGAGTCCAGCGAATGCACTGGCACCACTGGGGATACGGTGCCGGGAGTCCAGAGAGTGCACTGACACCACTGGGGATGCAGTGCAGTGAGTCCACAGAGTGCACTGACACCAGTGGGAATGCGGTGCAGTGAGTCCAGAGTGCACTAGCACCACTGGGGATGCAGAGCAGTGAGTCCAGAGAGTGCACTGGCACCACTGAGAATGCATTTCAGTGAGTCCAGAGAGTGCCGTTCCAGCCTCGGTATCCGCTCCAGCCGAGTCAACCCCGCGGTAGGCCCTCCAGCCGCGGCAGACGCTCCAGCCGCGGCAGCCGCTCCAGCCGCTCCAGCCGCGGCAGCCGCTCCAGCCCCTCCAGCCTCGCCAGCCTCTCCATCCGCGGCAGCCGCTCCAGCCGCGGCAGCCGCTCCAGCCGCTCCAACCGCGGCAGCCGCTCCAGCCGCTACCGAGTGGAGCGGCTGCCACGGCTGGAGGGCTACCGCGGCTGGAGCGGATGCCGCGGCTGGAGCAGTGCAGTGAGTCCAGGGAGTGCAAAGGCACCAGTGGGGATGGAGTGCAGTGAGTCCAAAGACTTCACTGTCACCACTGGGAATGCAGTGCAGTGAGTCCAGGGAGTGCACTTGCACCACTGGGGATGCAGTGCAGTGACTCCAGTGAGTGCACTGACACCACTGGGGATGCACTTCAGTCAGTCCAGTGAGTGTACTGGCACCACTGGGGATGCACTGCAGTGAGTCAAGAGAGTGCACTGGCAGGACTGGGGATGCAGTGCAGTGAGTCCAGAGAGTGCACTTGCACCACTGGGGATGCCCTGCAGTGAGTCCTGAGAGCGCACTGGCACCACTGGGGATGCAGTGCAGTGAGTCCAGAGAGCGCACTGGCACCAGTGGGAATGCGGTGCAGTGAGTCCAGAGAGTGCAATGGCACCACTGGGGATGCACTGCAGTGAGTCCAGAGAGTGCACTAGCACCACTGGGGATGCAGAGCAGTGAGTCCAGAGAGTGCACTGGCACCACTGAGAATGCATTTCAGTGAGTCCAGAGAGTGCCGTTCCAGCCTCGGCATCCGCTCCAGCCGAGTCAACCCCGCGGTAGCCCCTCCAGCCGCGGCAGACGCTCCAGCCGCGGCAGCCGCTCCAGCCGCTCCAGCCGCGGCAGCCGCTCCAGCCCCTCCAGCCGCGCCAGCCTCTCCATCCGCGGCAGCCGCTCCAGCCGCGGCAGCCGCTCCAGCCGCTCCAGCCGCGGCAGCCGCTCCAGCCGCTACCGAGTGGAGCGGCTGCCACGGCTGGAGGGCTACCGCGGCTGGAGCGGCTGCCGCGGCTGGAGCAGTGCAGTGAGTCCAGGGAGTGCAAAGGCACCAGTGGGGATGGAGTGCAGTGAGTCCAAAGACTTCAATGTCACCACTGGGAATGCACTTCAGTCAGTCCAGTGAGTGTACTGGCACCACTGGGGATGCACAGCAGTGAGTCCAGAGAGTGCATTGGCACCACTGGGGATGCAGTGCAGTGAGTCCAGAGAGTGCACTGGCACCATTGGAGATGCAGTGCAGTGAGTCCAGAGAGTGCACTGGCACCACTGGGGATGCAGTGCAGTGAGTCCAGAGAGTGCACTGGCACCAGTGGGGATGCAGTGCAGAGTGTCCAGAGAGTGCACTGGCACCACTGGGATGCACTGCAGTGAGTCCAGAGAGTGCTCTGGCACCACTGGAGATGCACTTCAGTGAGTGCAGAGACTGCACTGGCACCACTGGGGATGCAGTGCAGTGAGTCCAGTGAGTGTACTGGCACCACTGGGGATGCAGTGCAGTGAGTCCAGAGAGTGCACTGGCTCCACTGAGAATGCACTTCAGTGAGTCCAGAGAGTGCACTGGCACCACTGTGGATGCAGTGCCGTGAGTCCAGCGAATGCACTGGCACCACTGGGGATACGGTGCCGGGAGTCCAGAGAGTGCACTGACACCACTGGGGATGCAGTGCAGTGAGTCCACAGAGTGCACTGACACCAGTGGGAATGCGGTGCAGTGAGTCCAGAGAGTGCACTGGCACCACTGGGGATGCACTGCAGTGAGTCCAGAGTGCACTAGCACCACTGGGGATGCAGAGCAGTGAGTCCAGAGAGTGCACTGGCACCACTGAGAATGCATTTCAGTGAGTCCAGAGAGTGCCGTTCCAGCCTCGGTATCCGCTCCAGCCGAGTCAACCCCGCGGTAGGCCCTCCAGCCGCGGCAGACGCTCCAGCCGCGGCAGCCGCTCCAGCCGCTCCAGCCGCGGCAGCCGCTCCAGCCCCTCCAGCCTCGCCAGCCTCTCCATCCGCGGCAGCCGCTCCAGCCGCGGCAGCCGCTCCAGCCGCTCCAACCGCGGCAGCCGCTCCAGCCGCTACCGAGTGGAGCGGCTGCCACGGCTGGAGGGCTACCGCGGCTGGAGCGGCTGCCGCGGCTGGAGCAGTGCAGTGAGTCCAGGGAGTGCAAAGGCACCAGTGGGGATGGAGTGCAGTGAGTCCAAAGACTTCACTGTCACCACTGGGAATGCAGTGCAGTGAGTCCAGGGAGTGCACTTGCACCACTGGGGATGCAGTGCAGTGACTCCAGTGAGTGCACTGACACCACTGGGGATGCACTTCAGTCAGTCCAGTGAGTGTACTGGCACCACTGGGGATGCACTGCAGTGAGTCAAGAGAGTGCACTGGCAGGACTGGGGATGCAGTGCAGTGAGTCCAGAGAGTGCACTGGCACCACTGGGGATGCCCTGCAGTGAGTCCTGAGAGCGCACTGGCACCACTGGGGATGCAGTGCAGTGAGTCCAGAGAGCGCACTGGCACCAGTGGGAATGCGGTGCAGTGAGTCCAGAGAGTGCAATGGTACCACTGGGGATGCACTGCAGTGAGTCCAGAGAGTGCACTAGCACCACTGGGGATGCAGAGCAGTGAGTCCAGAGAGTGCACTGGCACCACTGAGAATGCATTTCAGTGAGTCCAGAGAGTGCCGTTCCAGCCTCGGCATCCGCTCCAGCCGAGTCAACCCCGCGGTAGCCCCTCCAGCCGCGGCAGACGCTCCAGCCGCGGCAGCCGCTCCAGCCGCTCCAGCCGCGGCAGCCGCTCCAGCCCCTCCAGCCGCGCCAGCCTCTCCATCCGCGGCAGCCGCTCCAGCCGCGGCAGCCGCTCCAGCCGCTCCAGCCGCGGCAGCCGCTCCAGCCGCTACCGAGTGGAGCGGCTGCCACGGCTGGAGGGCTACCGCGGCTGGAGCGGCTGCCGCGGCTGGAGCAGTGCAGTGAGTCCAGGGAGTGCAAAGGCACCAGTGGGGATGGAGTGCAGTGAGTCCAAAGACTTCAATGTCACCACTGGGAATGCACTTCAGTCAGTCCAGTGAGTGTACTGGCACCACTGGGGATGCACAGCAGTGAGTCCAGAGAGTGCATTGGCACCACTGGGGATGCAGTGCAGTGAGTCCAGAGAGTGCACTGGCACCATTGGAGATGCAGTGCAGTGAGTCCAGAGAGTGCACTGGCACCACTGGGGATGCAGTGCAGTGAGTCCAGAGAGTGCACTGGCACCAGTGGGGATGCAGTGCAGAGTGTCCAGAGAGTGCACTGGCACCACTGGGATGCACTGCAGTGAGTCCAGAGAGTGCTCTGGCACCACTGGAGATGCACTTCAGTGAGTGCAGAGACTGCACTGGCACCACTGGGGATGCAGTGCAGTGAGTCCAGTGAGTGTACTGGCACCACTGGGGATGCACTGCAGTGAGTCCAGAGAGTGCATTGGCACCACTTGGGATGCACTGCAGTGAGTCCAGAGAGTGCACTGGCACCACTGGGGATGCAGTGCAGTGAGTCCAGAGAGTGCACTGGCACCACTGAGAATGCACTTCAGTGAGTCCAGAGAGTGCACTGGCACCACTGTGGATGCAGTGCCGTGAGTCCAGCGAATGCACTGGCACCACTGGGGATACGGTGCCGGGAGTCCAGAGAGTGCACTGACACCACTGGGGATGCAGTGCAGTGAGTCCACAGAGTGCACTGACACCAGTGGGAATGCGGTGCAGTGAGTCCAGAGAGTGCACTGGCACCACTGGGGATGCACTGCAGTGAGTCCAGAGTGCACTAGCACCACTGGGGATGCAGAGCAGTGAGTCCAGAGAGTGCACTGGCACCACTGAGAATGCATTTCAGTGAGTCCAGAGAGTGCCGTTCCAGCCTCGGTATCCGCTCCAGCCGAGTCAACCCCGCGGTAGGCCCTCCAGCCGCGGCAGACGCTCCAGCCGCGGCAGCCGCTCCAGCCGCTCCAGCCGCGGCAGCCGCTCCAGCCCCTCCAGCCTCGCCAGCCTCTCCATCCGCGGCAGCCGCTCCAGCCGCGGCAGCCGCTCCAGCCGCTCCAACCGCGGCAGCCGCTCCAGCCGCTACCGAGTGGAGCGGCTGCCACGGCTGGAGGGCTACCGCGGCTGGAGCGGCTGCCGCGGCTGGAGCAGTGCAGTGAGTCCAGGGAGTGCAAAGGCACCAGTGGGGATGGAGTGCAGTGAGTCCAAAGACTTCACTGTCACCACTGGGAATGCAGTGCAGTGAGTCCAGGGAGTGCACTTGCACCACTGGGGATGCAGTGCAGTGACTCCAGTGAGTGCACTGACACCACTGGGGATGCACTTCAGTCAGTCCAGTGAGTGTACTGGCACCACTGGGGATGCACTGCAGTGAGTCAAGAGAGTGCACTGGCAGGACTGGGGATGCAGTGCAGTGAGTCCAGAGAGTGCACTGGCACCACTGGGGATGCCCTGCAGTGAGTCCTGAGAGCGCACTGGCACCACTGGGGATGCAGTGCAGTGAGTCCAGAGAGCGCACTGGCACCAGTGGGAATGCGGTGCAGTGAGTCCAGAGAGTGCAATGGCACCACTGGGGATGCACTGCAGTGAGTCCAGAGAGTGCACTAGCACCACTGGGGATGCAGAGCAGTGAGTCCAGAGAGTGCACCGGCACCACTGAGAATGCATTTCAGTGAGTCCAGAGAGTGCCGTTCCAGCCTCGGCATCCGCTCCAGCCGAGTCAACCCCGCGGTAGCCCCTCCAGCCGCGGCAGACGCTCCAGCCGCGGCAGCCGCTCCAGCCGCTCCAGCCGCGGCAGCCGCTCCAGCCCCTCCAGCCGCGCCAGCCTCTCCATCCGCGGCAGCCGCTCCAGCCGCGGCAGCCGCTCCAGCCGCTCCAGCCGCGGCAGCCGCTCCAGCCGCTACCGAGTGGAGCGGCTGCCACGGCTGGAGGGCTACCGCGGCTGGAGCGGCTGCCGCGGCTGGAGCAGTGCAGTGAGTCCAGGGAGTGCAAAGGCACCAGTGGGGATGGAGTGCAGTGAGTCCAAAGACTTCAATGTCACCACTGGGAATGCACTTCAGTCAGTCCAGTGAGTGTACTGGCACCACTGGGGATGCACAGCAGTGAGTCCAGAGAGTGCATTGGCACCACTGGGGATGCAGTGCAGTGAGTCCAGAGAGTGCACTGGCACCATTGGAGATGCAGTGCAGTGAGTCCAGAGAGTGCACTGGCACCACTGGGGATGCAGTGCAGTGAGTCCAGAGAGTGCACTGGCACCAGTGGGGATGCAGTGCAGAGTGTCCAGAGAGTGCACTGGCACCACTGGGATGCAGTGCAGTGAGTCCAGAGAGTGCTCTGGCACCACTGGAGATGCACTTCAGTGAGTGCAGAGACTGCACTGGCACCACTGGGGATGCAGTGCAGTGAGTCCAGTGAGTGTACTGGCACCACTGGGGATGCACTGCAGTGAGTCCAGAGAGTGCATTGGCACCACTTGGGATGCACTGCAGTGAGTCCAGAGAGTGCACTGGCACCACTGGGGATGCAGTGCATTTGAGTCCAGAGAGTGCACTGGCTCCACTGAGAATGCACTTCAGTGAGTCCAGAGAGTGCACTGGCACCACTGTGGATGCAGTGCCGTGAGTCCAGCGAATGCACTGGCACCACTGGGGATACGGTGCCGGGAGTCCAGAGAGTGCACTGACACCACTGGGGATGCAGTGCAGTGAGTCCACAGAGTGCACTGACACCAGTGGGAATGCGGTGCAGTGAGTCCAGAGAGTGCACTGGCACCACTGGGGATGCACTGCAGTGAGTCCAGAGTGCACTAGCACCACTGGGGATGCAGAGCAGTGAGTCCAGAGAGTGCACTGGCACCACTGAGAATGCATTTCAGTGAGTCCAGAGAGTGCCGTTCCAGCCTCGGTATCCGCTCCAGCCGAGTCAACCCCGCGGTAGGCCCTCCAGCCGCGGCAGACGCTCCAGCCGCGGCAGCCGCTCCAGCCGCTCCAGCCGCGGCAGCCGCTCCAGCCCCTCCAGCCTCGCCAGCCTCTCCATCCGCGGCAGCCGCTCCAGCCGCGGCAGCCGCTCCAGCCGCTCCAACCGCGGCAGCCGCTCCAGCCGCTACCGAGTGGAGCGGCTGCCACGGCTGGAGGGCTACCGCGGCTGGAGCGGCTGCCGCGGCTGGAGCAGTGCAGTGAGTCCAGGGAGTGCAAAGGCACCAGTGGGGATGGAGTGCAGTGAGTCCAAAGACTTCACTGTCACCACTGGGAATGCAGTGCAGTGAGTCCAGGGAGTGCACTTGCACCACTGGGGATGCAGTGCAGTGACTCCAGTGAGTGCACTGACACCACTGGGGATGCACTTCAGTCAGTCCAGTGAGTGTACTGGCACCACTGGGGATGCACTGCAGTGAGTCAAGAGAGTGCACTGGCAGGACTGGGGATGCAGTGCAGTGAGTCCAGAGAGTGCACTGGCACCACTGGGGATGCCCTGCAGTGAGTCCTGAGAGCGCACTGGCACCACTGAGAATGCATTTCAGTGAGTCCAGAGAGTGCCGTTCCAGCCTCGGCATCCGCTCCAGCCGAGTCAACCCCGCGGTAGCCCCTCCAGCCGCGGCAGACGCTCCAGCCGCGGCAGCCGCTCCAGCCGCTCCAGCCGCGGCAGCCGCTCCAGCCCCTCCAGCCGCGCCAGCCTCTCCATCCGCGGCAGCCGCTCCAGCCGCGGCAGCCGCTCCAGCCGCTCCAACCGCGGCAGCCGCTCCAGCCGCGGCAGCCGCTCCAGCCGCTCCAGCCGCGGCAGCCGCTCCAGCCGCTACCGAGTGGAGCGGCTGCCACGGCTGGAGGGCTACCGCGGCTGGAGCGGCTGCCGCGGCTGGAGCAGTGCAGTGAGTCCAGGGAGTGCAAAGGCACCAGTGGGGATGGAGTGCAGTGAGTCCAAAGACTTCAATGTCACCACTGGGAATGCACTTCAGTCAGTCCAGTGAGTGTACTGGCACCACTGGGGATGCACAGCAGTGAGTCCAGAGAGTGCATTGGCACCACTGGGGATGCAGTGCAGTGAGTCCAGAGAGTGCACTGGCACCATTGGAGATGCAGTGCAGTGAGTCCAGAGAGTGCACTGGCACCACTGGGGATGCAGTGCAGTGAGTCCAGAGAGTGCACTGGCACCAGTGGGGATGCAGTGCAGAGTGTCCAGAGAGTGCACTGGCACCACTGGGATGCACTGCAGTGAGTCCAGAGAGTGCTCTGGCACCACTGGAGATGCACTTCAGTGAGTGCAGAGACTGCACTGGCACCACTGGGGATGCAGTGCAGTGAGTCCAGTGAGTGTACTGGCACCACTGGGGATGCACTGCAGTGAGTCCAGAGAGTGCATTGGCACCACTTGGGATGCACTGCAGTGAGTCCAGAGAGTGCACTGGCACCACTGGGGATGCAGTGCAGTGAGTCCAGAGAGTGCACTGGCTCCACTGAGAATGCACTTCAGTGAGTCCAGAGAGTGCACTGGCACCACTGTGGATGCAGTGCCGTGAGTCCAGCGAATGCACTGGCACCACTGGGGATACGGTGCCGGGAGTCCAGAGAGTGCACTGACACCACTGGGGATGCAGTGCAGTGAGTCCACAGAGTGCACTGACACCAGTGGGAATGCGGTGCAGTGAGTCCAGAGAGTGCACTGGCACCACTGGGGATGCACTGCAGTGAGTCCAGAGTGCACTAGCACCACTGGGGATGCAGAGCAGTGAGTCCAGAGAGTGCACTGGCACCACTGAGAATGCATTTCAGTGAGTCCAGAGAGTGCCTTTCCAGCCTCGGTATCCGCTCCAGCCGAGTCAACCCCGCGGTAGGCCCTCCAGCCGCGGCAGACGCTCCAGCCGCGGCAGCCGCTCCAGCCGCTCCAGCCGCGGCAGCCGCTCCAGCCCCTCCAGCCTCGCCAGCCTCTCCATCCGCGGCAGCCGCTCCAGCCGCGGCAGCCGCTCCAGCCGCTCCAACCGCGGCAGCCGCTCCAGCCGCTACCGAGTGGAGCGGCTGCCACGGCTGGAGGGCTACCGCGGCTGGAGCGGCTGCCGCGGCTGGAGCAGTGCAGTGAGTCCAGGGAGTGCAAAGGCACCAGTGGGGATGGAGTGCAGTGAGTCCAAAGACTTCACTGTCACCACTGGGAATGCAGTGCAGTGAGTCCAGGGAGTGCACTTGCACCACTGGGGATGCAGTGCAGTGACTCCAGTGAGTGCACTGACACCACTGGGGATGCACTTCAGTCAGTCCAGTGAGTGTACTGGCACCACTGGGGATGCACTGCAGTGAGTCAAGAGAGTGCACTGGCAGGACTGGGGATGCAGTGCAGTGAGTCCAGAGAGTGCACTGGCACCACTGGGGATGCCCTGCAGTGAGTCCTGAGAGCGCACTGGCACCACTGGGGATGCAGTGCAGTGAGTCCAGAGAGCGCACTGGCACCAGTGGGAATGCGGTGCAGTGAGTCCAGAGAGTGCAATGGCACCACTGGGGATGCACTGCAGTGAGTCCAGAGAGTGCACTAGCACCACTGGGGATGCAGAGCAGTGAGTCCAGAGAGTGCACTGGCACCACTGAGAATGCATTTCAGTGAGTCCAGAGAGTGCCGTTCCAGCCTCGGCATCCGCTCCAGCCGAGTCAACCCCGCGGTAGCCCCTCCAGCCGCGGCAGACGCTCCAGCCGCGGCAGCCGCTCCAGCCGCTCCAGCCGCGGCAGCCGCTCCAGCCCCTCCAGCCGCGCCAGCCTCTCCATCCGCGGCAGCCGCTCCAGCCGCGGCAGCCGCTCCAGCCGCTCCAGCCGCGGCAGCCGCTCCAGCCGCTACCGAGTGGAGCGGCTGCCACGGCTGGAGGGCTACCGCGGCTGGAGCGGCTGCCGCGGCTGGAGCAGTGCAGTGAGTCCAGGGAGTGCAAAGGCACCAGTGGGGATGGAGTGCAGTGAGTCCAAAGACTTCAATGTCACCACTGGGAATGCACTTCAGTCAGTCCAGTGAGTGTACTGGCACCACTGGGGATGCACAGCAGTGAGTCCAGAGAGTGCATTGGCACCACTGGGGATGCAGTGCAGTGAGTCCAGAGAGTGCACTGGCACCATTGGAGATGCAGTGCAGTGAGTCCAGAGAGTGCACTGGCACCACTGGGGATGCAGTGCAGTGAGTCCAGAGAGTGCACTGGCACCAGTGGGGATGCAGTGCAGAGTGTCCAGAGAGTGCACTGGCACCACTGGGATGCACTGCAGTGAGTCCAGAGAGTGCTCTGGCACCACTGGAGATGCACTTCAGTGAGTGCAGAGACTGCACTGGCACCACTGGGGATGCAGTGCAGTGAGTCCAGTGAGTGTACTGGCACCACTGGGGATGCACTGCAGTGAGTCCAGAGAGTGCATTGGCACCACTTGGGATGCACTGCAGTGAGTCCAGAGAGTGCACTGGCACCACTGGGGATGCAGTGCCGTGAGTCCAGCGAATGCACTGGCACCACTGGGGATACGGTGCCGGGAGTCCAGAGAGTGCACTGACACCACTGGGGATGCAGTGCAGTGAGTCCACAGAGTGCACTGACACCAGTGGGAATGCGGTGCAGTGAGTCCAGAGAGTGCACTGGCACCACTGGGGATGCACTGCAGTGAGTCCAGAGTGCACTAGCACCACTGGGGATGCAGAGCAGTGAGTCCAGAGAGTGCACTGGCACCACTGAGAATGCATTTCAGTGAGTCCAGAGAGTGCCGTTCCAGCCTCGGTATCCGCTCCAGCCGAGTCAACCCCGCGGTAGGCCCTCCAGCCGCGGCAGACGCTCCAGCCGCGGCAGCCGCTCCAGCCGCTCCAGCCGCGGCAGCCGCTCCAGCCCCTCCAGCCTCGCCAGCCTCTCCATCCGCGGCAGCCGCTCCAGCCGCGGCAGCCGCTCCAGCCGCTCCAACCGCGGCAGCCGCTCCAGCCGCTACCGAGTGGAGCGGCTGCCACGGCTGGAGGGCTACCGCGGCTGGAGCGGCTGCCGCGGCTGGAGCAGTGCAGTGAGTCCAGGGAGTGCAAAGGCACCAGTGGGGATGGAGTGCAGTGAGTCCAAAGACTTCACTGTCACCACTGGGAATGCAGTGCAGTGAGTCCAGGGAGTGCACTTGCACCACTGGGGATGCAGTGCAGTGACTCCAGTGAGTGCACTGACACCACTGGGGATGCACTTCAGTCAGTCCAGTGAGTGTACTGGCACCACTGGGGATGCACTGCAGTGAGTCAAGAGAGTGCACTGGCAGGAATGGGGATGCAGTGCAGTGAGTCCAGAGAGTGCACTGGCACCACTGGGGATGCCCTGCAGTGAGTCCTGAGAGCGCACTGGCACCACTGGGGATGCAGTGCAGTGAGTCCAGAGAGCGCACTGGCACCAGTGGGAATGCGGTGCAGTGAGTCCAGAGAGTGCAATGGCACCACTGGGGATGCACTGCAGTGAGTCCAGAGAGTGCACTAGCACCACTGGGGATGCAGAGCAGTGAGTCCAGAGAGTGCACTGGCACCACTGAGAATGCATTTCAGTGAGTCCAGAGAGTGCCGTTCCAGCCTCGGCATCCGCTCCAGCCGAGTCAACCCCGCGGTAGCCCCTCCAGCCGCGGCAGACGCTCCAGCCGCGGCAGCCGCTCCAGCCGCTCCAGCCGCGGCAGCCGCTCCAGCCCCTCCAGCCGCGCCAGCCTCTCCATCCGCGGCAGCCGCTCCAGCCGCGGCAGCCGCTCCAGCCGCTCCAGCCGCGGCAGCCGCTCCAGCCGCTACCGAGTGGAGCGGCTGCCACGGCTGGAGGGCTACCGCGGCTGGAGCGGCTGCCGCGGCTGGAGCAGTGCAGTGAGTCCAGGGAGTGCAAAGGCACCAGTGGGGATGGAGTGCAGTGAGTCCAAAGACTTCAATGTCACCACTGGGAATGCACTTCAGTCAGTCCAGTGAGTGTACTGGCACCACTGGGGATGCACAGCAGTGAGTCCAGAGAGTGCATTGGCACCACTGGGGATGCAGTGCAGTGAGTCCAGAGAGTGCACTGGCACCATTGGAGATGCAGTGCAGTGAGTCCAGAGAGTGCACTGGCACCACTGGGGATGCAGTGCAGTGAGTCCAGAGAGTGCACTGGCACCAGTGGGGATGCAGTGCAGAGTGTCCAGAGAGTGCACTGGCACCACTGGGATGCACTGCAGTGAGTCCAGAGAGTGCTCTGGCACCACTGGAGATGCACTTCAGTGAGTGCAGAGACTGCACTGGCACCACTGGGGATGCAGTGCAGTGAGTCCAGTGAGTGTACTGGCACCACTGGGGATGCACTGCAGTGAGTCCAGAGAGTGCATTGGCACCACTTGGGATGCACTGCAGTGAGTCCAGAGAGTGCACTGGCACCACTGGGGATGCAGTGCAGTGAGTCCAGAGAGTGCACTGGCTCCACTGAGAATGCACTTCAGTGAGTCCAGAGAGTGCACTGGCACCACTGTGGATGCAGTGCCGTGAGTCCAGCGAATGCACTGGCACCACTGGGGATACGGTGCCGGGAGTCCAGAGAGTGCACTGACACCACTGGGGATGCAGTGCAGTGAGTCCACAGAGTGCACTGACACCAGTGGGAATGCGGTGCAGTGAGTCCAGAGAGTGCACTGGCACCACTGGGGATGCACTGCAGTGAGTCCAGAGTGCACTAGCACCACTGGGGATGCAGAGCAGTGAGTCCAGAGAGTGCACTGGCACCACTGAGAATGCATTTCAGTGAGTCCAGAGAGTGCCGTTCCAGCCTCGGTATCCGCTCCAGCCGAGTCAACCCCGCGGTAGGCCCTCCAGCCGCGGCAGACGCTCCAGCCGCGGCAGCCGCTCCAGCCGCTCCAGCCGCGGCAGCCGCTCCAGCCCCTCCAGCCTCGCCAGCCTCTCCATCCGCGGCAGCCGCTCCAGCCGCGGCAGCCGCTCCAGCCGCTCCAACCGCGGCAGCCGCTCCAGCCGCTACCGAGTGGAGCGGCTGCCACGGCTGGAGGGCTACCGCGGCTGGAGCGGCTGCCGCGGCTGGAGCAGTGCAGTGAGTCCAGGGAGTGCAAAGGCACCAGTGGGGATGGAGTGCAGTGAGTCCAAAGACTTCACTGTCACCACTGGGAATGCAGTGCAGTGAGTCCAGGGAGTGCACTTGCACCACTGGGGATGCAGTGCAGTGACTCCAGTGAGTGCACTGACACCACTGGGGATGCACTTCAGTCAGTCCAGTGAGTGTACTGGCACCACTGGGGATGCACTGCAGTGAGTCAAGAGAGTGCACTGGCACCACTGGGGATGCAGTGCAGTGAGTCCAGAGAGTGCACTGGCACCACTGGGGATGCAGTGCAGTGAGTCCAGAGAGTGCACTGGCACCACTGAGAATGCATTTCAGTGAGTCCAGAGAGTGCCGTTCCAGCCTCGGCATCCGCTCCAGCCGAGTCAACCCCGCGGTAGCCCCTCCAGCCGCGGCAGACGCTCCAGCCGCGGCAGCCGCTCCAGCCGCTCCAGCCGCGGCAGCCGCTCCAGCCCCTCCAGCCGCGCCAGCCTCTCCAGCCGCGGCAGCCGCTCCAGCCGCGGTAGCCCTCCAGCCGTGGCAGCCGCTCCACTCGGTAGCGGCTGGAGCGGCTGCCGCGGCTGGAGCGGCTGGAGCGGCTGCCGCGACTGGAGCGGCTGCCGCGGTTGGAGCGGCTGCCGCGGCTGGAGCGGCTGGAGCGGATGCCGCGGCTGGAGCGGCTGGAGCGGCTGCCGCGGCTGGAGCGGCTGGCGCGGCTGGAGGAGCTACCGCGGCTGGAGCGGTTAACGCGGCTGGAGCGGATGCCGAGGCTGGAGCGGATGCCGCGGCTGGTGCGCCTGGAGAGGCTGCCGCGGCTGGAGCAGTGCAGTGAGTCCAGAGAGTGCACTGGCACCATTGGGGATGCAGTGCAGTGAGTCCAGAGAGTGCACTGGCAGGACTGGGGATGCAGTGCAGTGAGTCCAGAGAGTGCACTGGCACCACTGAGGATGCAATGCAGTGAGTCCAGAGAGTGCACTGGCACCACTGGGCATGCAGTGCTGTGAGTCCAGAGAGTGCACTGGCACCACTGGGGATGCACTTCAGTCAGTCCAGTGAGTGTACTGGCACCACTGGGGATGCACTGCAGTGAGTCAAGAGAGTGCACTGGCAGGACTGGGGATGCAGTGCAGTGAGTCCAGAGAGTGCACTGGCACCACTGGGGATGCCCTGCAGTGAGTCCTGAGAGCGCACTGGCACCACTGGGGATGCAGTGCAGTGAGTCCAGAGAGCGCACTGGCACCAGTGGGAATGCGGTGCAGTGAGTCCAGAGAGTGCAATGGCACCACTGGGGATGCACTGCAGTGAGTCCAGAGAGTGCACTAGCACCACTGGGGATGCAGAGCAGTGAGTCCAGAGAGTGCACTGGCACCACTGAGAATGCATTTCAGTGAGTCCAGAGAGTGCCGTTCCAGCCTCGGCATCCGCTCCAGCCGAGTCAACCCCGCGGTAGCCCCTCCAGCCGCGGCAGACGCTCCAGCCGCGGCAGCCGCTCCAGCCGCTCCAGCCGCGGCAGCCGCTCCAGCCCCTCCAGCCGCGCCAGCCTCTCCATCCGCGGCAGCCGCTCCAGCCGCGGCAGCCGCTCCAGCCGCTCCAGCCGCGGCAGCCGCTCCAGCCGCTACCGAGTGGAGCGGCTGCCACGGCTGGAGGGCTACCGCGGCTGGAGCGGCTGCCGCGGCTGGAGCAGTGCAGTGAGTCCAGGGAGTGCAAAGGCACCAGTGGGGATGGAGTGCAGTGAGTCCAAAGACTTCAATGTCACCACTGGGAATGCACTTCAGTCAGTCCAGTGAGTGTACTGGCACCACTGGGGATGCACAGCAGTGAGTCCAGAGAGTGCATTGGCACCACTGGGGATGCAGTGCAGTGAGTCCAGAGAGTGCACTGGCACCATTGGAGATGCAGTGCAGTGAGTCCAGAGAGTGCACTGGCACCACTGGGGATGCAGTGCAGTGAGTCCAGAGAGTGCACTGGCACCAGTGGGGATGCAGTGCAGAGTGTCCAGAGAGTGCACTGGCACCACTGGGATGCACTGCAGTGAGTCCAGAGAGTGCTCTGGCACCACTGGAGATGCACTTCAGTGAGTGCAGAGACTGCACTGGCACCACTGGGGATGCAGTGCAGTGAGTCCAGTGAGTGTACTGGCACCACTGGGGATGCACTGCAGTGAGTCCAGAGAGTGCATTGGCACCACTTGGGATGCACTGCAGTGAGTCCAGAGAGTGCACTGGCACCACTGGGGATGCAGTGCAGTGAGTCCAGAGAGTGCACTGGCTCCACTGAGAATGCACTTCAGTGAGTCCAGAGAGTGCACTGGCACCACTGTGGATGCAGTGCCGTGAGTCCAGCGAATGCACTGGCACCACTGGGGATACGGTGCCGGGAGTCCAGAGAGTGCACTGACACCACTGGGGATGCAGTGCAGTGAGTCCACAGAGTGCACTGACACCAGTGGGAATGCGGTGCAGTGAGTCCAGAGAGTGCACTGGCACCACTGGGGATGCACTGCAGTGAGTCCAGAGTGCACTAGCACCACTGGGGATGCAGAGCAGTGAGTCCAGAGAGTGCACTGGCACCACTGAGAATGCATTTCAGTGAGTCCAGAGAGTGCCGTTCCAGCCTCGGTATCCGCTCCAGCCGAGTCAACCCCGCGGTAGGCCCTCCAGCCGCGGCAGACGCTCCAGCCGCGGCAGCCGCTCCAGCCGCTCCAGCCGCGGCAGCCGCTCCAGCCCCTCCAGCCTCGCCAGCCTCTCCATCCGCGGCAGCCGCTCCAGCCGCGGCAGCCGCTCCAGCCGCTCCAACCGCGGCAGCCGCTCCAGCCGCTACCGAGTGGAGCGGCTGCCACGGCTGGAGGGCTACCGCGGCTGGAGCGGCTGCCGCGGCTGGAGCAGTGCAGTGAGTCCAGGGAGTGCAAAGGCACCAGTGGGGATGGAGTGCAGTGAGTCCAAAGACTTCACTGTCACCACTGGGAATGCAGTGCAGTGAGTCCAGGGAGTGCACTTGCACCACTGGGGATGCAGTGCAGTGACTCCAGTGAGTGCACTGACACCACTGGGGATGCACTTCAGTCAGTCCAGTGAGTGTACTGGCACCACTGGGGATGCACTGCAGTGAGTCAAGAGAGTGCACTGGCACCACTGGGGATGCAGTGCAGTGAGTCCAGAGAGTGCACTGGCACCACTGGGGATGCAGTGCAGTGAGTCCAGAGAGTGCACTGGCACCACTGAGAATGCATTTCAGTGAGTCCAGAGAGTGCCGTTCCAGCCTCGGCATCCGCTCCAGCCGAGTCAACCCCGCGGTAGCCCCTCCAGCCGCGGCAGACGCTCCAGCCGCGGCAGCCGCTCCAGCCGCTCCAGCCGCGGCAGCCGCTCCAGCCCCTCCAGCCGCGCCAGCCTCTCCAGCCGCGGCAGCCGCTCCAGCCGCGGTAGCCCTCCAGCCGTGGCAGCCGCTCCACTCGGTAGCGGCTGGAGCGGCTGCCGCGGCTGGAGCGGCTGGAGCGGCTGCCGCGACTGGAGCGGCTGCCGCGGTTGGAGCGGCTGCCGCGGCTGGAGCGGCTGGAGCGGATGCCGCGGCTGGAGCGGCTGGAGCGGCTGCCGCGGCTGGAGCGGCTGGCGCGGCTGGAGGAGCTACCGCGGCTGGAGCGGTTAACGCGGCTGGAGCGGATGCCGAGGCTGGAGCGGATGCCGCGGCTGGTGCGCCTGGAGAGGCTGCCGCGGCTGGAGCAGTGCAGTGAGTCCAGAGAGTGCACTGGCACCATTGGGGATGCAGTGCAGTGAGTCCAGAGAGTGCACTGGCAGGACTGGGGATGCAGTGCAGTGAGTCCAGAGAGTGCACTGGCACCACTGAGGATGCAATGCAGTGAGTCCAGAGAGTGCACTGGCACCACTGGGCATGCAGTGCTGTGAGTCCAGAGAGTGCACTGGCACCACTGGGGATGCACTTCAGTCAGTCCAGTGAGTGTACTGGCACCACTGGGGATGCACTGCAGTGAGTCAAGAGAGTGCACTGGCAGGACTGGGGATGCAGTGCAGTGAGTCCAGAGAGTGCACTGGCACCACTGGGGATGCCCTGCAGTGAGTCCTGAGAGCGCACTGGCACCACTGGGGATGCAGTGCAGTGAGTCCAGAGAGCGCACTGGCACCAGTGGGAATGCGGTGCAGTGAGTCCAGAGAGTGCAATGGCACCACTGGGGATGCACTGCAGTGAGTCCAGAGAGTGCACTAGCACCACTGGGGATGCAGAGCAGTGAGTCCAGAGAGTGCACTGGCACCACTGAGAATGCATTTCAGTGAGTCCAGAGAGTGCCGTTCCAGCCTCGGCATCCGCTCCAGCCGAGTCAACCCCGCGGTAGCCCCTCCAGCCGCGGCAGACGCTCCAGCCGCGGCAGCCGCTCCAGCCGCTCCAGCCGCGGCAGCCGCTCCAGCCCCTCCAGCCGCGCCAGCCTCTCCATCCGCGGCAGCCGCTCCAGCCGCGGCAGCCGCTCCAGCCGCGGCAGCCGCTCCAGCCGCTACCGAGTGGAGCGGCTGCCACGGCTGGAGGGCTACCGCGGCTGGAGCGGCTGCCGCGGCTGGAGCAGTGCAGTGAGTCCAGGGAGTGCAAAGGCACCAGTGGGGATGGAGTGCAGTGAGTCCAAAGACTTCAATGTCACCACTGGGAATGCACTTCAGTCAGTCCAGTGAGTGTACTGGCACCACTGGGGATGCACAGCAGTGAGTCCAGAGAGTGCATTGGCACCACTGGGGATGCAGTGCAGTGAGTCCAGAGAGTGCACTGGCACCATTGGAGATGCAGTGCAGTGAGTCCAGAGAGTGCACTGGCACCACTGGGGATGCAGTGCAGTGAGTCCAGAGAGTGCACTGGCACCAGTGGGGATGCAGTGCAGAGTGTCCAGAGAGTGCACTGGCACCACAGGTGATGCACTGCAGTGAGTCCAGAGAGTGCTCTGGCACCACTGGAGATGCACTTCAGTGAGTGCAGAGACTGCACTGGCACCACTGGGGATGCAGTGCAGTGAGTCCAGTGAGTGTACTGGCACCACTGGGGATGCACTGCAGTGAGTCCAGAGAGTGCATTGGCACCACTTGGGATGCACTGCAGTGAGTCCAGAGAGTGCACTGGCACCACTGGGGATGCAGTGCAGTGAGTCCAGAGAGTGCACTGGCTCCACTGAGAATGCACTTCAGTGAGTCCAGAGAGTGCACTGGCACCACTGTGGATGCAGTGCCGTGAGTCCAGCGAATGCACTGGCACCACTGGGGATACGGTGCCGGGAGTCCAGAGAGTGCACTGACACCACTGGGGATGCAGTGCAGTGAGTCCACAGAGTGCACTGACACCAGTGGGAATGCGGTGCAGTGAGTCCAGAGAGTGCACTGGCACCACTGGGGATGCACTGCAGTGAGTCCAGAGTGCACTAGCACCACTGGGGATGCAGAGCAGTGAGTCCAGAGAGTGCACTGGCACCACTGAGAATGCATTTCAGTGAGTCCAGAGAGTGCCGTTCCAGCCTCGGCATCCGCTCCAGCCGAGTCAACCCCGCGGTAGGCCCTCCAGCCGCGGCAGACGCTCCAGCCGCGGCAGCCGCTCCAGCCGCTCCAGCCGCGGCAGCCGCTCCAGCCCCTCCAGCCTCGCCAGCCTCTCCATCCGCGGCAGCCGCTCCAGCCGCGGCAGCCGCTCCAGCCGCTCCAACCGCGGCAGCCGCTCCAGCCGCTACCGAGTGGAGCGGCTGCCACGGCTGGAGGGCTACCGCGGCTGGAGCGGCTGCCGCGGCTGGAGCAGTGCAGTGAGTCCAGGGAGTGCAAAGGCACCAGTGGGGATGGAGTGCAGTGAGTCCAAAGACTTCACTGTCACCACTGGGAATGCAGTGCAGTGAGTCCAGGGAGTGCACTTGCACCACTGGGGATGCAGTGCAGTGACTCCAGTGAGTGCACTGACACCACTGGGGATGCACTTCAGTCAGTCCAGTGAGTGTACTGGCACCACTGGGGATGCACTGCAGTGAGTCAAGAGAGTGCACTGGCAGGACTGGGGATGCAGTGCAGTGAGTCCAGAGAGTGCACTGGCACCACTGGGGATGCCCTGCAGTGAGTCCTGAGAGTGCACTGGCACCACTGAGAATGCATTTCAGTGAGTCCAGAGAGTGCCGTTCCAGCCTCGGCATCCGCTCCAGCCGAGTCAACCCCGCGGTAGCCCCTCCAGCCGCGGCAGACGCTCCAGCCGCGGCAGCCGCTCCAGCCGCTCCAGCCGCGGCAGCCGCTCCAGCCCCTCCAGCCGCGCCAGCCTCTCCAGCCGCGGCAGCCGCTCCAGCCGCGGTAGCCCTCCAGCCGTGGCAGCCGCTCCACTCGGTAGCGGCTGGAGCGGCTGCCGCGGCTGGAGCGGCTGGAGCGGCTGCCGCGACTGGAGCGGCTGCCGCGGTTGGAGCGGCTGCCGCGGCTGGAGCGGCTGGAGCGGATGCCGCGGCTGGAGCGGCTGGAGCGGCTGCCGCGGCTGGAGCGGCTGGCGCGGCTGGAGGAGCTACCGCGGCTGGAGCGGTTAACGCGGCTGGAGCGGATGCCGAGGCTGGAGCGGATGCCGCGGCTGGTGCGCCTGGAGAGGCTGCCGCGGCTGGAGCAGTGCAGTGAGTCCAGAGAGTGCACTGGCACCATTGGGGATGCAGTGCAGTGAGTCCAGAGAGTGCACTGGCAGGACTGGGGATGCAGTGCAGTGAGTCCAGAGAGTGCACTGGCACCACTGAGGATGCAATGCAGTGAGTCCAGAGAGTGCACTGGCACCACTGGGCATGCAGTGCTGTGAGTCCAGAGAGTGCACTGGCACCACTGGGGATGCACTTCAGTCAGTCCAGTGAGTGTACTGGCACCACTGGGGATGCACTGCAGTGAGTCAAGAGAGTGCACTGGCAGGACTGGGGATGCAGTGCAGTGAGTCCAGAGAGTGCACTGGCACCACTGGGGATGCCCTGCAGTGAGTCCTGAGAGCGCACTGGCACCACTGGGGATGCAGTGCAGTGAGTCCAGAGAGCGCACTGGCACCAGTGGGAATGCGGTGCAGTGAGTCCAGAGAGTGCAATGGCACCACTGGGGATGCACTGCAGTGAGTCCAGAGAGTGCACTAGCACCACTGGGGATGCAGAGCAGTGAGTCCAGAGAGTGCACTGGCACCACTGAGAATGCATTTCAGTGAGTCCAGAGAGTGCCGTTCCAGCCTCGGCATCCGCTCCAGCCGAGTCAACCCCGCGGTAGCCCCTCCAGCCGCGGCAGACGCTCCAGCCGCGGCAGCCGCTCCAGCCGCTCCAGCCGCGGCAGCCGCTCCAGCCCCTCCAGCCGCGCCAGCCTCTCCATCCGCGGCAGCCGCTCCAGCCGCGGCAGCCGCTCCAGCCGCGGCAGCCGCTCCAGCCGCTACCGAGTGGAGCGGCTGCCACGGCTGGAGGGCTACCGCGGCTGGAGCGGCTGCCGCGGCTGGAGCAGTGCAGTGAGTCCAGGGAGTGCAAAGGCACCAGTGGGGATGGAGTGCAGTGAGTCCAAAGACTTCAATGTCACCACTGGGAATGCACTTCAGTCAGTCCAGTGAGTGTACTGGCACCACTGGGGATGCACAGCAGTGAGTCCAGAGAGTGCATTGGCACCACTGGGGATGCAGTGCAGTGAGTCCAGAGAGTGCACTGGCACCATTGGAGATGCAGTGCAGTGAGTCCAGAGAGTGCACTGGCACCACTGGGGATGCAGTGCAGTGAGTCCAGAGAGTGCACTGGCACCAGTGGGGATGCAGTGCAGAGTGTCCAGAGAGTGCACTGGCACCACAGGTGATGCACTGCAGTGAGTCCAGAGAGTGCTCTGGCACCACTGGAGATGCACTTCAGTGAGTGCAGAGACTGCACTGGCACCACTGGGGATGCAGTGCAGTGAGTCCAGTGAGTGTACTGGCACCACTGGGGATGCACTGCAGTGAGTCCAGAGAGTGCATTGGCACCACTTGGGATGCACTGCAGTGAGTCCAGAGAGTGCACTGGCACCACTGGGGATGCAGTGCAGTGAGTCCAGAGAGTGCACTGGCTCCACTGAGAATGCACTTCAGTGAGTCCAGAGAGTGCACTGGCACCACTGTGGATGCAGTGCCGTGAGTCCAGCGAATGCACTGGCACCACTGGGGATACGGTGCCGGGAGTCCAGAGAGTGCACTGGCACCACTGGGGATGCACTGCAGTGAGTCCAGAGTGCACTAGCACCACTGGGGATGCAGAGCAGTGAGTCCAGAGAGTGCACTGGCACCACTGAGAATGCATTTCAGTGAGTCCAGAGAGTGCCGTTCCAGCCTCGGCATCCGCTCCAGCCGAGTCAACCCCGCGGTAGGCCCTCCAGCCGCGGCAGACGCTCCAGCCGCGGCAGCCGCTCCAGCCGCTCCAGCCGCGGCAGCCGCTCCAGCCCCTCCAGCCTCGCCAGCCTCTCCATCCGCGGCAGCCGCTCCAGCCGCGGCAGCCGCTCCAGCCGCTCCAACCGCGGCAGCCGCTCCAGCCGCTACCGAGTGGAGCGGCTGCCACGGCTGGAGGGCTACCGCGGCTGGAGCGGCTGCCGCGGCTGGAGCAGTGCAGTGAGTCCAGGGAGTGCAAAGGCACCAGTGGGGATGGAGTGCAGTGAGTCCAAAGACTTCACTGTCACCACTGGGAATGCAGTGCAGTGAGTCCAGGGAGTGCACTTGCACCACTGGGGATGCAGTGCAGTGACTCCAGTGAGTGCACTGACACCACTGGGGATGCACTTCAGTCAGTCCAGTGAGTGTACTGGCACCACTGGGGATGCACTGCAGTGAGTCAAGAGAGTGCACTGGCAGGACTGGGGATGCAGTGCAGTGAGTCCAGAGAGTGCACTGGCACCACTGGGGATGCCCTGCAGTGAGTCCTGAGAGTGCACTGGCACCACTGAGAATGCATTTCAGTGAGTCCAGAGAGTGCCGTTCCAGCCTCGGCATCCGCTCCAGCCGAGTCAACCCCGCGGTAGCCCCTCCAGCCGCGGCAGACGCTCCAGCCGCGGCAGCCGCTCCAGCCGCTCCAGCCGCGGCAGCCGCTCCAGCCCCTCCAGCCGCGGCAGCCGCTCCAGCCGCGGCAGCCGCTCCAGCCGCGGTAGCCCTCCAGCCGTGGCAGCCGCTCCACTCGGTAGCGGCTGGAGCGGCTGCCGCGGCTGGAGCGGCTGGAGCGGCTGCCGCGACTGGAGCGGCTGCCGCGGTTGGAGCGGCTGCCGCGGCTGGAGCGGCTGGAGCGGATGCCGCGGCTGGAGCGGCTGGAGCGGCTGCCGCGGCTGGAGCGGCTGGCGCGGCTGGAGGAGCTACCGCGGCTGGAGCGGTTAACGCGGCTGGAGCGGATGCCGAGGCTGGAGCGGATGCCGCGGCTGGTGCGCCTGGAGAGGCTGCCGCGGCTGGAGCAGTGCAGTGAGTCCAGAGAGTGCACTGGCACCATTGGGGATGCAGTGCAGTGAGTCCAGAGAGTGCACTGGCAGGACTGGGGATGCAGTGCAGTGAGTCCAGAGAGTGCACTGGCACCACTGAGGATGCAATGCAGTGAGTCCAGAGAGTGCACTGGCACCACTGGGCATGCAGTGCTGTGAGTCCAGAGAGTGCACTGGCACCACTGGGGATGCACTTCAGTCAGTCCAGTGAGTGTACTGGCACCACTGGGGATGCACTGCAGTGAGTCAAGAGAGTGCACTGGCAGGACTGGGGATGCAGTGCAGTGAGTCCAGAGAGTGCACTGGCACCACTGAGGATGCAATGCAGTGAGTCCAGAGAGTGCACTGGCACCACTGGGCATGCAGTGCTGTGAGTCCAGAGAGTGCACTGGCACCACTGGGGATGCACTTCAGTCAGTCCAGTGAGTGTACTGGCACCACTGGGGATGCACTGCAGTGAGTCAAGAGAGTGCACTGGCAGGACTGGGGATGCAGTGCAGTGAGTCCAGAGAGTGCACTGGCACCACTGGGGATGCCCTGCAGTGAGTCCTGAGAGCGCACTGGCACCACTGGGGATGCAGTGCAGTGAGTCCAGAGAGCGCACTGGCACCAGTGGGAATGCGGTGCAGTGAGTCCAGAGAGTGCAATGGCACCACTGGGGATGCACTGCAGTGAGTCCAGAGAGTGCACTAGCACCACTGGGGATGCAGAGCAGTGAGTCCAGAGAGTGCACTGGCACCACTGAGAATGCATTTCAGTGAGTCCAGAGAGTGCCGTTCCAGCCTCGGCATCCGCTCCAGCCGAGTCAACCCCGCGGTAGCCCCTCCAGCCGCGGCAGACGCTCCAGCCGCGGCAGCCGCTCCAGCCGCTCCAGCCGCGGCAGCCGCTCCAGCCCCTCCAGCCGCGCCAGCCTCTCCATCCGCGGCAGCCGCTCCAGCCGCGGCAGCCGCTCCAGCCGCGGCAGCCGCTCCAGCCGCTACCGAGTGGAGCGGCTGCCACGGCTGGAGGGCTACCGCGGCTGGAGCGGCTGCCGCGGCTGGAGCAGTGCAGTGAGTCCAGGGAGTGCAAAGGCACCAGTGGGGATGGAGTGCAGTGAGTCCAAAGACTTCAATGTCACCACTGGGAATGCACTTCAGTCAGTCCAGTGAGTGTACTGGCACCACTGGGGATGCACAGCAGTGAGTCCAGAGAGTGCATTGGCACCACTGGGGATGCAGTGCAGTGAGTCCAGAGAGTGCACTGGCACCATTGGAGATGCAGTGCAGTGAGTCCAGAGAGTGCACTGGCACCACTGGGGATGCAGTGCAGTGAGTCCAGAGAGTGCACTGGCACCAGTGGGGATGCAGTGCAGAGTGTCCAGAGAGTGCACTGGCACCACAGGTGATGCACTGCAGTGAGTCCAGAGAGTGCTCTGGCACCACTGGAGATGCACTTCAGTGAGTGCAGAGACTGCACTGGCACCACTGGGGATGCAGTGCAGTGAGTCCAGTGAGTGTACTGGCACCACTGGGGATGCACTGCAGTGAGTCCAGAGAGTGCATTGGCACCACTTGGGATGCACTGCAGTGAGTCCAGAGAGTGCACTGGCACCACTGGGGATGCAGTGCAGTGAGTCCAGAGAGTGCACTGGCTCCACTGAGAATGCACTTCAGTGAGTCCAGAGAGTGCACTGGCACCACTGTGGATGCAGTGCCGTGAGTCCAGCGAATGCACTGGCACCACTGGGGATACGGTGCCGGGAGTCCAGAGAGTGCACTGGCACCACTGGGGATGCACTGCAGTGAGTCCAGAGTGCACTAGCACCACTGGGGATGCAGAGCAGTGAGTCCAGAGAGTGCACTGGCACCACTGAGAATGCATTTCAGTGAGTCCAGAGAGTGCCGTTCCAGCCTCGGCATCCGCTCCAGCCGAGTCAACCCCGCGGTAGGCCCTCCAGCCGCGGCAGACGCTCCAGCCGCGGCAGCCGCTCCAGCCGCTCCAGCCGCGGCAGCCGCTCCAGCCCCTCCAGCCTCGCCAGCCTCTCCATCCGCGGCAGCCGCTCCAGCCGCGGCAGCCGCTCCAGCCGCTCCAACCGCGGCAGCCGCTCCAGCCGCTACCGAGTGGAGCGGCTGCCACGGCTGGAGGGCTACCGCGGCTGGAGCGGCTGCCGCGGCTGGAGCAGTGCAGTGAGTCCAGGGAGTGCAAAGGCACCAGTGGGGATGGAGTGCAGTGAGTCCAAAGACTTCACTGTCACCACTGGGAATGCAGTGCAGTGAGTCCAGGGAGTGCACTTGCACCACTGGGGATGCAGTGCAGTGACTCCAGTGAGTGCACTGACACCACTGGGGATGCACTTCAGTCAGTCCAGTGAGTGTACTGGCACCACTGGGGATGCACTGCAGTGAGTCAAGAGAGTGCACTGGCAGGACTGGGGATGCAGTGCAGTGAGTCCAGAGAGTGCACTGGCACCACTGGGGATGCCCTGCAGTGAGTCCTGAGAGTGCACTGGCACCACTGAGAATGCATTTCAGTGAGTCCAGAGAGTGCCGTTCCAGCCTCGGCATCCGCTCCAGCCGAGTCAACCCCGCGGTAGCCCCTCCAGCCGCGGCAGACGCTCCAGCCGCGGCAGCCGCTCCAGCCGCTCCAGCCGCGGCAGCCGCTCCAGCCCCTCCAGCCGCGCCAGCCTCTCCAGCCGCGGCAGCCGCTCCAGCCGCGGTAGCCCTCCAGCCGTGGCAGCCGCTCCACTCGGTAGCGGCTGGAGCGGCTGCCGCGGCTGGAGCGGCTGGAGCGGCTGCCGCGACTGGAGCGGCTGCCGCGGTTGGAGCGGCTGCCGCGGCTGGAGCGGCTGGAGCGGATGCCGCGGCTGGAGCGGCTGGAGCGGCTGCCGCGGCTGGAGCGGCTGGCGCGGCTGGAGGAGCTACCGCGGCTGGAGCGGTTAACGCGGCTGGAGCGGATGCCGAGGCTGGAGCGGATGCCGCGGCTGGTGCGCCTGGAGAGGCTGCCGCGGCTGGAGCAGTGCAGTGAGTCCAGAGAGTGCACTGGCACCATTGGGGATGCAGTGCAGTGAGTCCAGAGAGTGCACTGGCAGGACTGGGGATGCAGTGCAGTGAGTCCAGAGAGTGCACTGGCACCACTGAGGATGCAATGCAGTGAGTCCAGAGAGTGCACTGGCACCACTGGGCATGCAGTGCTGTGAGTCCAGAGAGTGCACTGGCACCACTGGGGATGCACTTCAGTCAGTCCAGTGAGTGTACTGGCACCACTGGGGATGCACTGCAGTGAGTCAAGAGAGTGCACTGGCAGGACTGGGGATGCAGTGCAGTGAGTCCAGAGAGTGCACTGGCACCACTGGGGATGCCCTGCAGTGAGTCCTGAGAGCGCACTGGCACCACTGGGGATGCAGTGCAGTGAGTCCAGAGAGCGCACTGGCACCAGTGGGAATGCGGTGCAGTGAGTCCAGAGAGTGCAATGGCACCACTGGGGATGCACTGCAGTGAGTCCAGAGAGTGCACTAGCACCACTGGGGATGCAGAGCAGTGAGTCCAGAGAGTGCACTGGCACCACTGAGAATGCATTTCAGTGAGTCCAGAGAGTGCCGTTCCAGCCTCGGCATCCGCTCCAGCCGAGTCAACCCCGCGGTAGCCCCTCCAGCCGCGGCAGACGCTCCAGCCGCGGCAGCCGCTCCAGCCGCTCCAGCCGCGGCAGCCGCTCCAGCCCCTCCAGCCGCGCCAGCCTCTCCATCCGCGGCAGCCGCTCCAGCCGCGGCAGCCGCTCCAGCCGCGGCAGCCGCTCCAGCCGCTACCGAGTGGAGCGGCTGCCACGGCTGGAGGGCTAACGCGGCTGGAGCGGCAGCCGCGGCTGGAGCAGTGCAGTGAGTCCAGGGAGTGCAAAGGCACCAGTGGGGATGGAGTGCAGTGAGTCCAAAGACTTCAATGTCACCACTGGGAATGCACTTCAGTCAGTCCAGTGAGTGTACTGGCACCACTGGGGATGCACAGCAGTGAGTCCAGAGAGTGCATTGGCACCACTGGGGATGCAGTGCAGTGAGTCCAGAGAGTGCACTGGCACCATTGGAGATGCAGTGCAGTGAGTCCAGAGAGTGCACTGGCACCACTGGGGATGCAGTGCAGTGAGTCCAGAGAGTGCACTGGCACCAGTGGGGATGCAGTGCAGAGTGTCCAGAGAGTGCACTGGCACCACAGGTGATGCACTGCAGTGAGTCCAGAGAGTGCTCTGGCACCACTGGAGATGCACTTCAGTGAGTGCAGAGACTGCACTGGCACCACTGGGGATGCAGTGCAGTGAGTCCAGTGAGTGTACTGGCACCACTGGGGATGCAGTGCAGTGAGTCCAGAGAGTGCATTGGCACCACTTGGGATGCACTGCAGTGAGTCCAGAGAGTGCACTGGCACCACTGGGGATGCAGTGCAGTGAGTCCAGAGAGTGCACTGGCTCCACTGAGAATGCACTTCAGTGAGTCCAGAGAGTGCACTGGCACCACTGTGGATGCAGTGCCGTGAGTCCAGCGAATGCACTGGCACCACTGGGGATACGGTGCCGGGAGTCCAGAGAGTGCACTGACACCACTGGGGATGCAGTGCAGTGAGTCCACAGAGTGCACTGACACCAGTGGGAATGCGGTGCAGTGAGTCCAGAGAGTGCACTGGCACCACTGGGGATGCACTGCAGTGAGTCCAGAGTGCACTAGCACCACTGGGGATGCAGAGCAGTGAGTCCAGAGAGTGCACTGGCACCACTGAGAATGCATTTCAGTGAGTCCAGAGAGTGCCGTTCCAGCCTCGGTATCCGCTCCAGCCGAGTCAACCCCGCGGTAGGCCCTCCAGCCGCGGCAGACGCTCCAGCCGCGGCAGCCGCTCCAGCCGCTCCAGCCGCGGCAGCCGCTCCAGCCCCTCCAGCCTCGCCAGCCTCTCCATCCGCGGCAGCCGCTCCAGCCGCGGCAGCCGCTCCAGCCGCTCCAACCGCGGCAGCCGCTCCAGCCGCTACCGAGTGGAGCGGCTGCCACGGCTGGAGGGCTACCGCGGCTGGAGCGGCTGCCGCGGCTGGAGCAGTGCAGTGAGTCCAGGGAGTGCAAAGGCACCAGTGGGGATGGAGTGCAGAGAGTCCAAAGACTTCACTGTCACCACTGGGAATGCAGTGCAGTGAGTCCAGGGAGTGCACTTGCACCACTGGGGATGCAGTGCAGTGACTCCAGTGAGTGCACTGACACCACTGGGGATGCACTTCAGTCAGTCCAGTGAGTGTACTGGCACCACTGGGGATGCACTGCAGTGAGTCAAGAGAGTGCACTGGCAGGACTGGGGATGCAGTGCAGTGAGTCCAGAGAGTGCACTGGCACCATTGGAGATGCAGTGCAGTGAGTCCAGAGAGTGCACTGGCACCACTGGGGATGCAGTGCAGTGAGTCCAGAGAGTGCACTGGCACCAGTGGGGATGCAGTGCAGAGTGTCCAGAGAGTGCACTGGCACCACAGGTGATGCACTGCAGTGAGTCCAGAGAGTGCTCTGGCACCACTGGAGATGCACTTCAGTGAGTGCAGAGACTGCACTGGCACCACTGGGGATGCAGTGCAGTGAGTCCAGTGAGTGTACTGGCACCACTGGGGATGCAGTGCAGTGAGTCCAGAGAGTGCATTGGCACCACTTGGGATGCACTGCAGTGAGTCCAGAGAGTGCACTGGCACCACTGGGGATGCAGTGCAGTGAGTCCAGAGAGTGCACTGGCTCCACTGAGAATGCACTTCAGTGAGTCCAGAGAGTGCACTGGCACCACTGTGGATGCAGTGCCGTGAGTCCAGCGAATGCACTGGCACCACTGGGGATACGGTGCCGGGAGTCCAGAGAGTGCACTGACACCACTGGGGATGCAGTGCAGTGAGTCCACAGAGTGCACTGACACCAGTGGGAATGCGGTGCAGTGAGTCCAGAGAGTGCACTGGCACCACTGGGGATGCACTGCAGTGAGTCCAGAGTGCACTAGCACCACTGGGGATGCAGAGCAGTGAGTCCAGAGAGTGCACTGGCACCACTGAGAATGCATTTCAGTGAGTCCAGAGAGTGCCGTTCCAGCCTCGGTATCCGCTCCAGCCGAGTCAACCCCGCGGTAGGCCCTCCAGCCGCGGCAGACGCTCCAGCCGCGGCAGCCGCTCCAGCCGCTCCAGCCGCGGCAGCCGCTCCAGCCCCTCCAGCCTCGCCAGCCTCTCCATCCGCGGCAGCCGCTCCAGCCGCGGCAGCCGCTCCAGCCGCTCCAACCGCGGCAGCCGCTCCAGCCGCTACCGAGTGGAGCGGCTGCCACGGCTGGAGGGCTACCGCGGCTGGAGCGGCTGCCGCGGCTGGAGCAGTGCAGTGAGTCCAGGGAGTGCAAAGGCACCAGTGGGGATGGAGTGCAGAGAGTCCAAAGACTTCACTGTCACCACTGGGAATGCAGTGCAGTGAGTCCAGGGAGTGCACTTGCACCACTGGGGATGCAGTGCAGTGACTCCAGTGAGTGCACTGACACCACTGGGGATGCACTTCAGTCAGTCCAGTGAGTGTACTGGCACCACTGGGGATGCACTGCAGTGAGTCAAGAGAGTGCACTGGCAGGACTGGGGATGCAGTGCAGTGAGTCCAGAGAGTGCACTGGCACCACTGGGGATGCCCTGCAGTGAGTCCTGAGAGCGCACTGGCACCACTGGGGATGCAGTGCAGTGAGTCCAGAGAGCGCACTGGCACCAGTGGGAATGCGGTGCAGTGAGTCCAGAGAGTGCAATGGCACCACTGGGGATGCACTGCAGTGAGTCCAGAGAGTGCACTAGCACCACTGGGGATGCAGAGCAGTGAGTCCAGAGAGTGCACTGGCACCACTGAGAATGCATTTCAGTGAGTCCAGAGAGTGCCGTTCCAGCCTCGGCATCCGCTCCAGCCGAGTCAACCCCGCGGTAGCCCCTCCAGCCGCGGCAGACGCTCCAGCCGCGGCAGCCGCTCCAGCCGCTCCAGCCGCGGCAGCCGCTCCAGCCCCTCCAGCCGCGCCAGCCTCTCCATCCGCGGCAGCCGCTCCAGCCGCGGCAGCCGCTCCAGCCGCTCCAGCCGCGGCAGCCGCTCCAGCCGCTACCGAGTGGAGCGGCTGCCACGGCTGGAGGGCTACCGCGGCTGGAGCGGCTGCCGCGGCTGGAGCAGTGCAGTGAGTCCAGGGAGTGCAAAGGCACCAGTGGGGATGGAGTGCAGTGAGTCCAAAGACTTCAATGTCACCACTGGGAATGCACTTCAGTCAGTCCAGTGAGTGTACTGGCACCACTGGGGATGCACAGCAGTGAGTCCAGAGAGTGCATTGGCACCACTGGGGATGCAGTGCAGTGAGTCCAGAGAGTGCACTGGCACCATTGGAGATGCAGTGCAGTGAGTCCAGAGAGTGCACTGGCACCACTGGGGATGCAGTGCAGTGAGTCCAGAGAGTGCACTGGCACCAGTGGGGATGCAGTGCAGAGTGTCCAGAGAGTGCACTGGCACCACTGGGATGCACTGCAGTGAGTCCAGAGAGTGCTCTGGCACCACTGGAGATGCACTTCAGTGAGTGCAGAGACTGCACTGGCACCACTGGGGATGCAGTGCAGTGAGTCCAGTGAGTGTACTGGCACCACTGGGGATGCAGTGCAGTGAGTCCAGAGAGTGCACTGGCTCCACTGAGAATGCACTTCAGTGAGTCCAGAGAGTGCACTGGCACCACTGTGGATTCAGTGCCGTGAGTCCAGCGAATGCACTGGCACCACTGGGGATACGGTGCCGGGAGTCCAGAGAGTGCACTGACACCACTGGGGATGCAGTGCAGTGAGTCCACAGAGTGCACTGACACCAGTGGGAATGCGGTGCAGTGAGTCCAGAGAGTGCACTGGCACCACTGGGGATGCACTGCAGTGAGTCCAGAGTGCACTAGCACCACTGGGGATGCAGAGCAGTGAGTCCAGAGAGTGCACTGGCACCACTGAGAATGCATTTCAGTGAGTCCAGAGAGTGCCGTTCCAGCCTCGGTATCCGCTCCAGCCGAGTCAACCCCGCGGTAGGCCCTCCAGCCGCGGCAGACGCTCCAGCCGCGGCAGCCGCTCCAGCCGCTCCAGCCGCGGCAGCCGCTCCAGCCCCTCCAGCCTCGCCAGCCTCTCCATCCGCGGCAGCCGCTCCAGCCGCGGCAGCCGCTCCAGCCGCTCCAACCGCGGCAGCCGCTCCAGCCGCTACCGAGTGGAGCGGCTGCCACGGCTGGAGGGCTACCGCGGCTGGAGCGGCTGCCGCGGCTGGAGCAGTGCAGTGAGTCCAGGGAGTGCAAAGGCACCAGTGGGGATGGAGTGCAGTGAGTCCAAAGACTTCACTGTCACCACTGGGAATGCAGTGCAGTGAGTCCAGGGAGTGCACTTGCACCACTGGGGATGCAGTGCAGTGACTCCAGTGAGTGCACTGACACCACTGGGGATGCACTTCAGTCAGTCCAGTGAGTGTACTGGCACCACTGGGGATGCACTGCAGTGAGTCAAGAGAGTGCACTGGCAGGACTGGGGATGCAGTGCAGTGAGTCCAGAGAGTGCACTGGCACCACTGGGGATGCCCTGCAGTGAGTCCTGAGAGCGCACTGGCACCACTGGGGATGCAGTGCAGTGAGTCCAGAGAGCGCACTGGCACCAGTGGGAATGCGGTGCAGTGAGTCCAGAGAGTGCAATGGCACCACTGGGGATGCACTGCAGTGAGTCCAGAGAGTGCACTAGCACCACTGGGGATGCAGAGCAGTGAGTCCAGAGAGTGCACTGGCACCACTGAGAATGCATTTCAGTGAGTCCAGAGAGTGCCGTTCCAGCCTCGGCATCCGCTCCAGCCGAGTCAACCCCGCGGTAGCCCCTCCAGCCGCGGCAGACGCTCCAGCCGCGGCAGCCGCTCCAGCCGCTCCAGCCGCGGCAGCCGCTCCAGCCCCTCCAGCCGCGCCAGCCTCTCCATCCGCGGCAGCCGCTCCAGCCGCGGCAGCCGCTCCAGCCGCTCCAGCCGCGGCAGCCGCTCCAGCCGCTACCGAGTGGAGCGGCTGCCACGGCTGGAGGGCTACCGCGGCTGGAGCGGCTGCCGCGGCTGGAGCAGTGCAGTGAGTCCAGGGAGTGCAAAGGCACCAGTGGGGATGGAGTGCAGTGAGTCCAAAGACTTCAATGTCACCACTGGGAATGCACTTCAGTCAGTCCAGTGAGTGTACTGGCACCACTGGGGATGCACAGCAGTGAGTCCAGAGAGTGCATTGGCACCACTGGGGATGCAGTGCAGTGAGTCCAGAGAGTGCACTGGCACCATTGGAGATGCAGTGCAGTGAGTCCAGAGAGTGCACTGGCACCACTGGGGATGCAGTGCAGTGAGTCCAGAGAGTGCACTGGCACCAGTGGGGATGCAGTGCAGAGTGTCCAGAGAGTGCACTGGCACCACTGGGATGCACTGCAGTGAGTCCAGAGAGTGCTCTGGCACCACTGGAGATGCACTTCAGTGAGTGCAGAGACTGCACTGGCACCACTGGGGATGCAGTGCAGTGAGTCCAGTGAGTGTACTGGCACCACTGGGGATGCACTGCAGTGAGTCCAGAGAGTGCATTGGCACCACTTGGGATGCACTGCAGTGAGTCCAGAGAGTGCACTGGCACCACTGGGGATGCAGTGCAGTGAGTCCAGAGAGTGCACTGGCACCACTGGGGATGCACTTCAGTGAGTCCAGAGAGTGCACTGGCACCACTGGGGATGCAGTGCCGTGAGTCCAGCGAATGCACTGGCACCACTGGGGATACGGTGCCGGGAGTCCAGAGAGTGCACTGACACCACTGGGGATGCAGTGCAGTGAGTCCACAGAGTGCACTGACACCAGTGGGAATGCGGTGCAGTGAGTCCAGAGAGTGCACTGGCACCACTGGGGATGCACTGCAGTGAGTCCAGAGTGCACTAGCACCACTGGGGATGCAGAGCAGTGAGTCCAGAGAGTGCACTGGCACCACTGAGAATGCATTTCAGTGAGTCCAGAGAGTGCCGTTCCAGCCTCGGTATCCGCTCCAGCCGAGTCAACCCCGCGGTAGGCCCTCCAGCCGCGGCAGACGCTCCAGCCGCGGCAGCCGCTCCAGCCGCTCCAGCCGCGGCAGCCGCTCCAGCCCCTCCAGCCTCGCCAGCCTCTCCATCCGCGGCAGCCGCTCCAGCCGCGGTAGCCGCTCCAGCCGCTCCAACCGCGGCAGCCGCTCCAGCCGCTACCGAGTGGAGCGGCTGCCACGGCTGGAGGGCTACCGCGGCTGGAGCGGCTGCCGCGGCTGGAGCAGTGCAGTGAGTCCAGGGAGTGCAAAGGCACCAGTGGGGATGGAGTGCAGTGAGTCCAAAGACTTCACTGTCACCACTGGGAATGCAGTGCAGTGAGTCCAGGGAGTGCACTTGCACCACTGGGGATGCAGTGCAGTGACTCCAGTGAGTGCACTGACACCACTGGGGATGCACTTCAGTCAGTCCAGTGAGTGTACTGGCACCACTGGGGATGCACTGCAGTGAGTCAAGAGAGTGCACTGGCAGGACTGGGGATGCAGTGCAGTGAGTCCAGAGAGTGCACTGGCACCACTGGGGATGCCCTGCAGTGAGTCCTGAGAGCGCACTGGCACCACTGGGGATGCAGTGCAGTGAGTCCAGAGAGCGCACTGGCACCAGTGGGAATGCGGTGCAGTGAGTCCAGAGAGTGCAATGGCACCACTGGGGATGCACTGCAGTGAGTCCAGAGAGTGCACTAGCACCACTGGGGATGCAGAGCAGTGAGTCCAGAGAGTGCACTGGCACCACTGAGAATGCATTTCAGTGAGTCCAGAGAGTGCCGTTCCAGCCTCGGCATCCGCTCCAGCCGAGTCAACCCCGCGGTAGCCCCTCCAGCCGCGGCAGACGCTCCAGCCGCGGCAGCCGCTCCAGCCGCTCCAGCCGCGGCAGCCGCTCCAGCCCCTCCAGCCGCGCCAGCCTCTCCATCCGCGGCAGCCGCTCCAGCCGCGGCAGCCGCTCCAGCCGCTCCAGCCGCGGCAGCCGCTCCAGCCGCTACCGAGTGGAGCGGCTGCCACGGCTGGAGGGCTACCGCGGCTGGAGCGGCTGCCGCGGCTGGAGCAGTGCAGTGAGTCCAGGGAGTGCAAAGGCACCAGTGGGGATGGAGTGCAGTGAGTCCAAAGACTTCAATGTCACCACTGGGAATGCACTTCAGTCAGTCCAGTGAGTGTACTGGCACCACTGGGGATGCACAGCAGTGAGTCCAGAGAGTGCATTGGCACCACTGGGGATGCAGTGCAGTGAGTCCAGAGAGTGCACTGGCACCATTGGAGATGCAGTGCAGTGAGTCCAGAGAGTGCACTGGCACCACTGGGGATGCAGTGCAGTGAGTCCAGAGAGTGCACTGGCACCAGTGGGGATGCAGTGCAGAGTGTCCAGAGAGTGCACTGGCACCACTGGGATGCACTGCAGTGAGTCCAGAGAGTGCTCTGGCACCACTGGAGATGCACTTCAGTGAGTGCAGAGACTGCACTGGCACCACTGGGGATGCAGTGCAGTGAGTCCAGTGAGTGTACTGGCACCACTGGGGATGCACTGCAGTGAGTCCAGAGAGTGCATTGGCACCACTTGGGATGCACTGCAGTGAGTCCAGAGAGTGCACTGGCACCACTGGGGATGCAGTGCAGTGAGTCCAGAGAGTGCACTGGCTCCACTGAGAATGCACTTCAGTGAGTCCAGAGAGTGCACTGGCACCACTGTGGATGCAGTGCCGTGAGTCCAGCGAATGCACTGGCACCACTGGGGATACGGTGCCGGGAGTCCAGAGAGTGCACTGACACCACTGGGGATGCAGTGCAGTGAGTCCACAGAGTGCACTGACACCAGTGGGAATGCGGTGCAGTGAGTCCAGAGAGTGCACTGGCACCACTGGGGATGCACTGCAGTGAGTCCAGAGTGCACTAGCACCACTGGGGATGCAGAGCAGTGAGTCCAGAGAGTGCACTGGCACCACTGAGAATGCATTTCAGTGAGTCCAGAGAGTGCCGTTCCAGCCTCGGTATCCGCTCCAGCCGAGTCAACCCCGCGGTAGGCCCTCCAGCCGCGGCAGACGCTCCAGCCGCGGCAGCCGCTCCAGCCGCTCCAGCCGCGGCAGCCGCTCCAGCCCCTCCAGCCTCGCCAGCCTCTCCATCCGCGGCAGCCGCTCCAGCCGCGGCAGCCGCTCCAGCCGCTCCAACCGCGGCAGCCGCTCCAGCCGCTACCGAGTGGAGCGGCTGCCACGGCTGGAGGGCTACCGCGGCTGGAGCGGCTGCCGCGGCTGGAGCAGTGCAGTGAGTCCAGGGAGTGCAAAGGCACCAGTGGGGATGGAGTGCAGTGAGTCCAAAGACTTCACTGTCACCACTGGGAATGCAGTGCAGTGAGTCCAGGGAGTGCACTTGCACCACTGGGGATGCAGTGCAGTGACTCCAGTGAGTGCACTGACACCACTGGGGATGCACTTCAGTCAGTCCAGTGAGTGTACTGGCACCACTGGGGATGCACTGCAGTGAGTCAAGAGAGTGCACTGGCAGGACTGGGGATGCAGTGCAGTGAGTCCAGAGAGTGCACTGGCACCACTGGGGATGCCCTGCAGTGAGTCCTGAGAGCGCACTGGCACCACTGGGGATGCAGTGCAGTGAGTCCAGAGAGCGCACTGGCACCAGTGGGAATGCGGTGCAGTGAGTCCAGAGAGTGCAATGGCACCACTGGGGATGCACTGCAGTGAGTCCAGAGAGTGCACTAGCACCACTGGGGATGCAGAGCAGTGAGTCCAGAGAGTGCACTGGCACCACTGAGAATGCATTTCAGTGAGTCCAGAGAGTGCCGTTCCAGCCTCGGCATCCGCTCCAGCCGAGTCAACCCCGCGGTAGCCCCTCCAGCCGCGGCAGACGCTCCAGCCGCGGCAGCCGCTCCAGCCGCTCCAGCCGCGGCAGCCGCTCCAGCCCCTCCAGCCGCGCCAGCCTCTCCATCCGCGGCAGCCGCTCCAGCCGCGGCAGCCGCTCCAGCCGCTCCAACCGCGGCAGCCGCTCCAGCCGCGGCAGCCGCTCCAGCCGCTCCAGCCGCGGCAGCCGCTCCAGCCGCTACCGAGTGGAGCGGCTGCCACGGCTGGAGGGCTACCGCGGCTGGAGCGGCTGCCGCGGCTGGAGCAGTGCAGTGAGTCCAGGGAGTGCAAAGGCACCAGTGGGGATGGAGTGCAGTGAGTCCAAAGACTTCAATGTCACCACTGGGAATGCACTTCAGTCAGTCCAGTGAGTGTACTGGCACCACTGGGGATGCACAGCAGTGAGTCCAGAGAGTGCATTGGCACCACTGGGGATGCAGTGCAGTGAGTCCAGAGAGTGCACTGGCACCATTGGAGATGCAGTGCAGTGAGTCCAGAGAGTGCACTGGCACCACTGGGGATGCAGTGCAGTGAGTCCAGAGAGTGCACTGGCACCAGTGGGGATGCAGTGCAGAGTGTCCAGAGAGTGCACTGGCACCACTGGGATGCACTGCAGTGAGTCCAGAGAGTGCTCTGGCACCACTGGAGATGCACTTCAGTGAGTGCAGAGACTGCACTGGCACCACTGGGGATGCAGTGCAGTGAGTCCAGTGAGTGTACTGGCACCACTGGGGATGCACTGCAGTGAGTCCAGAGAGTGCATTGGCACCACTTGGGATGCACTGCAGTGAGTCCAGAGAGTGCACTGGCACCACTGGGGATGCAGTGCAGTGAGTCCAGAGAGTGCACTGGCTCCACTGAGAATGCACTTCAGTGAGTCCAGAGAGTGCACTGGCACCACTGTGGATGCAGTGCCGTGAGTCCAGCGAATGCACTGGCACCACTGGGGATACGGTGCCGGGAGTCCAGAGAGTGCACTGACACCACTGGGGATGCAGTGCAGTGAGTCCACAGAGTGCACTGACACCAGTGGGAATGCGGTGCAGTGAGTCCAGAGAGTGCACTGGCACCACTGGGGATGCACTGCAGTGAGTCCAGAGTGCACTAGCACCACTGGGGATGCAGAGCAGTGAGTCCAGAGAGTGCACTGGCACCACTGAGAATGCATTTCAGTGAGTCCAGAGAGTGCCGTTCCAGCCTCGGTATCCGCTCCAGCCGAGTCAACCCCGCGGTAGGCCCTCCAGCCGCGGCAGACGCTCCAGCCGCGGCAGCCGCTCCAGCCGCTCCAGCCGCGGCAGCCGCTCCAGCCCCTCCAGCCTCGCCAGCCTCTCCATCCGCGGCAGCCGCTCCAGCCGCGGCAGCCGCTCCAGCCGCTCCAACCGCGGCAGCCGCTCCAGCCGCTACCGAGTGGAGCGGCTGCCACGGCTGGAGGGCTACCGCGGCTGGAGCGGCTGCCGCGGCTGGAGCAGTGCAGTGAGTCCAGGGAGTGCAAAGGCACCAGTGGGGATGGAGTGCAGTGAGTCCAAAGACTTCACTGTCACCACTGGGAATGCAGTGCAGTGAGTCCAGGGAGTGCACTTGCACCACTGGGGATGCAGTGCAGTGACTCCAGTGAGTGCACTGACACCACTGGGGATGCACTTCAGTCAGTCCAGTGAGTGTACTGGCACCACTGGGGATGCACTGCAGTGAGTCAAGAGAGTGCACTGGCAGGACTGGGGATGCAGTGCAGTGAGTCCAGAGAGTGCACTGGCACCACTGGGGATGCCCTGCAGTGAGTCCTGAGAGCGCACTGGCACCACTGGGGATGCAGTGCAGTGAGTCCAGAGAGCGCACTGGCACCAGTGGGAATGCGGTGCAGTGAGTCCAGAGAGTGCAATGGCACCACTGGGGATGCACTGCAGTGAGTCCAGAGAGTGCACTAGCACCACTGGGGATGCAGAGCACTGAGTCCAGAGAGTGCACTGGCACCACTGAGAATGCATTTCAGTGAGTCCAGAGAGTGCCGTTCCAGCCTCGGCATCCGCTCCAGCCGAGTCAACCCCGCGGTAGCCCCTCCAGCCGCGGCAGACGCTCCAGCCGCGGCAGCCGCTCCAGCCGCTCCAGCCGCGGCAGCCGCTCCAGCCCCTCCAGCCGCGCCAGCCTCTCCATCCGCGGCAGCCGCTCCAGCCGCGGCAGCCGCTCCAGCCGCGGCAGCCGCTCCAGCCGCTACCGAGTGGAGCGGCTGCCACGGCTGGAGGGCTACCGCGGCTGGAGCGGCTGCCGCGGCTGGAGCAGTGCAGTGAGTCCAGGGAGTGCAAAGGCACCAGTGGGGATGGAGTGCAGTGAGTCCAAAGACTTCAATGTCACCACTGGGAATGCACTTCAGTCAGTCCAGTGAGTGTACTGGCACCACTGGGGATGCACAGCAGTGAGTCCAGAGAGTGCATTGGCACCACTGGGGATGCAGTGCAGTGAGTCCAGAGAGTGCACTGGCACCATTGGAGATGCAGTGCAGTGAGTCCAGAGAGTGCACTGGCACCACTGGGGATGCAGTGCAGTGAGTCCAGAGAGTGCACTGGCACCAGTGGGGATGCAGTGCAGAGTGTCCAGAGAGTGCACTGGCACCACAGGTGATGCACTGCAGTGAGTCCAGAGAGTGCTCTGGCACCACTGGAGATGCACTTCAGTGAGTGCAGAGACTGCACTGGCACCACTGGGGATGCAGTGCAGTGAGTCCAGTGAGTGTACTGGCACCACTGGGGATGCACTGCAGTGAGTCCAGAGAGTGCATTGGCACCACTTGGGATGCACTGCAGTGAGTCCAGAGAGTGCACTGGCACCACTGGGGATGCAGTGCAGTGAGTCCAGAGAGTGCACTGGCTCCACTGAGAATGCACTTCAGTGAGTCCAGAGAGTGCACTGGCACCACTGTGGATGCAGTGCCGTGAGTCCAGCGAATGCACTGGCACCACTGGGGATACGGTGCCGGGAGTCCAGAGAGTGCACTGACACCACTGGGGATGCAGTGCAGTGAGTCCACAGAGTGCACTGACACCAGTGGGAATGCGGTGCAGTGAGTCCAGAGAGTGCACTGGCACCACTGGGGATGCACTGCAGTGAGTCCAGAGTGCACTAGCACCACTGGGGATGCAGAGCAGTGAGTCCAGAGAGTGCCGTTCCAGCCTCGGTATCCGCTCCAGCCGAGTCAACCCCGCGGTAGGCCCTCCAGCCGCGGCAGACGCTCCAGCCGCGGCAGCCGCTCCAGCCGCTCCAGCCGCGGCAGCCGCTCCAGCCCCTCCAGCCTCGCCAGCCTCTCCATCCGCGGCAGCCGCTCCAGCCGCGGCAGCCGCTCCAGCCGCTCCAACCGCGGCAGCCGCTCCAGCCGCTACCGAGTGGAGCGGCTGCCACGGCTGGAGGGCTACCGCGGCTGGAGCGGCTGCCGCGGCTGGAGCAGTGCAGTGAGTCCAGGGAGTGCAAAGGCACCAGTGGGGATGGAGTGCAGTGAGTCCAAAGACTTCACTGTCACCACTGGGAATGCAGTGCAGTGAGTCCAGGGAGTGCACTTGCACCACTGGGGATGCAGTGCAGTGACTCCAGTGAGTGCACTGACACCACTGGGGATGCACTTCAGTCAGTCCAGTGAGTGTACTGGCACCACTGGGGATGCACTGCAGTGAGTCAAGAGAGTGCACTGGCAGGACTGGGGATGCAGTGCAGTGAGTCCAGAGAGTGCACTGGCACCACTGGGGATGCCCTGCAGTGAGTCCTGAGAGCGCACTGGCACCACTGGGGATGCAGTGCAGTGAGTCCAGAGAGCGCACTGGCACCAGTGGGAATGCGGTGCAGTGAGTCCAGAGAGTGCAATGGCACCACTGGGGATGCACTGCAGTGAGTCCAGAGAGTGCACTAGCACCACTGGGGATGCAGAGCAGTGAGTCCAGAGAGTGCACTGGCACCACTGAGAATGCATTTCAGTGAGTCCAGAGAGTGCCGTTCCAGCCTCGGCATCCGCTCCAGCCGAGTCAACCCCGCGGTAGCCCCTCCAGCCGCGACAGACGCTCCAGCCGCGGCAGCCGCTCCAGCCGCTCCAGCCGCGGCAGCCGCTCCAGCCCCTCCAGCCGCGCCAGCCTCTCCATCCGCGGCAGCCGCTCCAGCCGCGGCAGCCGCTCCAGCCGCTCCAGCCGCGGCAGCCGCTCCAGCCGCTACCGAGTGGAGCGGCTGCCACGGCTGGAGGGCTACCGCGGCTGGAGCGGCTGCCGCGGCTGGAGCAGTGCAGTGAGTCCAGGGAGTGCAAAGGCACCAGTGGGGATGGAGTGCAGTGAGTCCAAAGACTTCAATGTCACCACTGGGAATGCACTTCAGTCAGTCCAGTGAGTGTACTGGCACCACTGGGGATGCACAGCAGTGAGTCCAGAGAGTGCATTGGCACCACTGGGGATGCAGTGCAGTGAGTCCAGAGAGTGCACTGGCACCATTGGAGATGCAGTGCAGTGAGTCCAGAGAGTGCACTGGCACCACTGGGGATGCAGTGCAGTGAGTCCAGAGAGTGCACTGGCACCAGTGGGGATGCAGTGCAGAGTGTCCAGAGAGTGCACTGGCACCACTGGGATGCACTGCAGTGAGTCCAGAGAGTGCTCTGGCACCACTGGAGATGCACTTCAGTGAGTGCAGAGACTGCACTGGCACCACTGGGGATGCAGTGCAGTGAGTCCAGTGAGTGTACTGGCACCACTGGGGATGCACTGCAGTGAGTCCAGAGAGTGCATTGGCACCACTTGGGATGCACTGCAGTGAGTCCAGAGAGTGCACTGGCACCACTGGGGATGCAGTGCCGTGAGTCCAGCGAATGCACTGGCACCACTGGGGATACGGTGCCGGGAGTCCAGAGAGTGCACTGACACCACTGGGAATGCGGTGCAGTGAGTCCAGAGAGTGCACTGGCACCACTGGGGATGCACTGCAGTGAGTCCAGAGTGCACTAGCACCACTGGGGATGCAGAGCAGTGAGTCCAGAGAGTGCACTGGCACCACTGAGAATGCATTTCAGTGAGTCCAGAGAGTGCCGTTCCAGCCTCGGTATCCGCTCCAGCCGAGTCAACCCCGCGGTAGGCCCTCCAGCCGCGGCAGACGCTCCAGCCGCGGCAGCCGCTCCAGCCGCTCCAGCCGCGGCAGCCGCTCCAGCCCCTCCAGCCTCGCCAGCCTCTCCATCCGCGGCAGCCGCTCCAGCCGCGGCAGCCGCTCCAGCCGCTCCAACCGCGGCAGCCGCTCCAGCCGCTACCGAGTGGAGCGGCTGCCACGGCTGGAGGGCTACCGCGGCTGGAGCGGCTGCCGCGGCTGGAGCAGTGCAGTGAGTCCAGGGAGTGCAAAGGCACCAGTGGGGATGGAGTGCAGTGAGTCCAAAGACTTCACTGTCACCACTGGGAATGCAGTGCAGTGAGTCCAGGGAGTGCACTTGCACCACTGGGGATGCAGTGCAGTGACTCCAGTGAGTGCACTGACACCACTGGGGATGCACTTCAGTCAGTCCAGTGAGTGTACTGGCACCACTGGGGATGCACTGCAGTGAGTCAAGAGAGTGCACTGGCAGGACTGGGGATGCAGTGCAGTGAGTCCAGAGAGTGCACTGGCACCACTGGGGATGCCCTGCAGTGAGTCCTGAGAGCGCACTGGCACCACTGGGGATGCAGTGCAGTGAGTCCAGAGAGCGCACTGGCACCAGTGGGAATGCGGTGCAGTGAGTCCAGAGAGTGCAATGGCACCACTGGGGATGCACTGCAGTGAGTCCAGAGAGTGCACTAGCACCACTGGGGATGCAGAGCAGTGAGTCCAGAGAGTGCACTGGCACCACTGAGAATGCATTTCAGTGAGTCCAGAGAGTGCCGTTCCAGCCTCGGCATCCGCTCCAGCCGAGTCAACCCCGCGGTAGCCCCTCCAGCCGCGGCAGACGCTCCAGCCGCGGCAGCCGCTCCAGCCGCTCCAGCCGCGGCAGCCGCTCCAGCCCCTCCAGCCGCGCCAGCCTCTCCATCCGCGGCAGCCGCTCCAGCCGCGGCAGCCGCTCCAGCCGCTCCAGCCGCGGCAGCCGCTCCAGCCGCTACCGAGTGGTGCGGCTGCCACGGCTGGAGGGCTACCGCGGCTGGAGCGGCTGCCGCGGCTGGAGCAGTGCAGTGAGTCCAGGGAGTGCAAAGGCACCAGTGGGGATGGAGTGCAGTGAGTCCAAAGACTTCAATGTCACCACTGGGAATGCACTTCAGTCAGTCCAGTGAGTGTACTGGCACCACTGGGGATGCACAGCAGTGAGTCCAGAGAGTGCATTGGCACCACTGGGGATGCAGTGCAGTGAGTCCAGAGAGTGCACTGGCACCATTGGAGATGCAGTGCAGTGAGTCCAGAGAGTGCACTGGCACCACTGGGGATGCAGTGCAGTGAGTCCAGAGAGTGCACTGGCACCAGTGGGGATGCAGTGCAGAGTGTCCAGAGAGTGCACTGGCACCACTGGGATGCACTGCAGTGAGTCCAGAGAGTGCTCTGGCACCACTGGAGATGCACTTCAGTGAGTGCAGAGACTGCACTGGCACCACTGGGGATGCAGTGCAGTGAGTCCAGTGAGTGTACTGGCACCACTGGGGATGCACTGCAGTGAGTCCAGAGAGTGCATTGGCACCACTTGGGATGCACTGCAGTGAGTCCAGAGAGTGCACTGGCACCACTGGGGATGCAGTGCAGTGAGTCCAGAGAGTGCACTGGCTCCACTGAGAATGCACTTCAGTGAGTCCAGCGAATGCACTGGCACCACTGGGGATACGGTGCCGGGAGTCCAGAGAGTGCACTGACACCACTGGGGTTGCAGTGCAGTGAGTCCACAGAGTGCACTGACACCAGTGGGAATGCGGTGCAGTGAGTCCAGAGAGTGCACTGGCACCACTGGGGATGCACTGCAGTGAGTCCAGAGTGCACTAGCACCACTGGGGATGCAGAGCAGTGAGTCCAGAGAGTGCACTGGCACCACTGAGAATGCATTTCAGTGAGTCCAGAGAGTGCCGTTCCAGCCTCGGTATCCGCTCCAGCCGAGTCAACCCCGCGGTAGGCCCTCCAGCCGCGGCAGACGCTCCAGCCGCGGCAGCCGCTCCAGCCGCTCCAGCCGCGGCAGCCGCTCCAGCCCCTCCAGCCTCGCCAGCCTCTCCATCCGCGGCAGCCGCTCCAGCCGCGGCAGCCGCTCCAGCCGCTCCAACCGCGGCAGCCGCTCCAGCCGCTACCGAGTGGAGCGGCTGCCACGGCTGGAGGGCTACCGCGGCTGGAGCGGCTGCCGCGGCTGGAGCAGTGCAGTGAGTCCAGGGAGTGCAAAGGCACCAGTGGGGATGGAGTGCAGTGAGTCCAAAGACTTCACTGTCACCACTGGGAATGCAGTGCAGTGAGTCCAGGGAGTGCACTTGCACCACTGGGGATGCACTTCAGTCAGTCCAGTGAGTGTACTGGCACCACTGGGGATGCACTGCAGTGAGTCAAGAGAGTGCACTGGCAGGACTGGGGATGCAGTGCAGTGAGTCCAGAGAGTGCACTGGCACCACTGGGGATGCCCTGCAGTGAGTCCTGAGAGCGCACTGGCACCACTGGGGATGCAGTGCAGTGAGTCCAGAGAGCGCACTGGCACCAGTGGGAATGCGGTGCAGTGAGTCCAGAGAGTGCAATGGCACCACTGGGGATGCACTGCAGTGAGTCCAGAGAGTGCACTAGCACCACTGGGGATGCAGAGCAGTGAGTCCAGAGAGTGCACTGGCACCACTGAGAATGCATTTCAGTGAGTCCAGAGAGTGCCGTTCCAGCCTCGGCATCCGCTCCAGCCGAGTCAACCCCGCGGTAGCCCCTCCAGCCGCGGCAGACGCTCCAGCCGCGGCAGCCGCTCCAGCCGCTCCAGCCGCGGCAGCCGCTCCAGCCCCTCCAGCCGCGCCAGCCTCTCCAGCCGCGGCAGCCGCTCCAGCCGCGGTAGCCCTCCAGCCGTGGCAGCCGCTCCACTCGGTAGCGGCTGGAGCGGCTGCCGCGGCTGGAGCGGCTGGAGCGGCTGCCGCGACTGGAGCGGCTGCCGCGGTTGGAGCGGCTGCCGCGGCTGGAGCGGCTGGAGCGGATGCCGCGGCTGGAGCGGCTGGAGCGGCTGCCGCGGCTGGAGCGGCTGGCGCGGCTGGAGGAGCTACCGCGGCTGGAGCGGTTAACGCGGCTGGAGCAGTGCAGTGAGTCCAGAGAGTGCACTGGCACCATTGGGGATGCAGTGCAGTGAGTCCAGAGAGTGCACTGGCAGGACTGGGGATGCAGTGCAGTGAGTCCAGAGAGTGCACTGGCACCACTGAGGATGCAATGCAGTGAGTCCAGAGAGTGCACTGGCACCACTGGGCATGCAGTGCTGTGAGTCCAGAGAGTGCACTGGCACCACTGGGGATGCACTTCAGTCAGTCCAGTGAGTGTACTGGCACCACTGGGGATGCACTGCAGTGAGTCAAGAGAGTGCACTGGCAGGACTGGGGATGCAGTGCAGTGAGTCCAGAGAGTGCACTGGCACCACTGGGGATGCCCTGCAGTGAGTCCTGAGAGCGCACTGGCACCACTGGGGATGCAGTGCAGTGAGTCCAGAGAGAGCACTGGCAGCAGTGGGAATGCGGTGCAGTGAGTCCAGAGAGTGCAATGGCACCACTGGGGATGCACTGCAGTGAGTCCAGAGAGTGCACTAGCACCACTGGGGATGCAGAGCAGTGAGTCCAGAGAGTGCACTGGCACCACTGAGAATGCATTTCAGTGAGTCCAGAGAGTGCCGTTCCAGCCTCGGCATCCGCTCCAGCCGAGTCAACCCCGCGGTAGCCCCTCCAGCCGCGGCAGACGCTCCAGCCGCGGCAGCCGCTCCAGCCGCTCCAGCCGCGGCAGCCGCTCCAGCCCCTCCAGCCGCGCCAGCCTCTCCATCCGCGGCAGCCGCTCCAGCCGCGGCAGCCGCTCCAGCCGCGGCAGCCGCTCCAGCCGCTACCGAGTGGAGCGGCTGCCACGGCTGGAGGGCTACCGCGGCTGTAGCGGCTGCCGCGGCTGGAGCAGTGCAGTGAGTCCAGGGAGTGCAAAGGCACCAGTGGGGATGGAGTGCAGTGAGTCCAAAGACTTCAATGTCACCACTGGGAATGCACTTCAGTCAGTCCAGTGAGTGTACTGGCACCACTGGGGATGCACAGCAGTGAGTCCAGAGAGTGCATTGGCACCACTGGGGATGCAGTGCAGTGAGTCCAGAGAGTGCACTGGCACCATTGGAGATGCAGTGCAGTGAGTCCAGAGAGTGCACTGGCACCACTGGGGATGCAGTGCAGTGAGTCCAGAGAGTGCACTGGCACCAGTGGGGATGCAGTGCAGAGTGTCCAGAGAGTGCACTGGCACCACAGGTGATGCACTGCAGTGAGTCCAGAGAGTGCTCTGGCACCACTGGAGATGCACTTCAGTGAGTGCAGAGACTGCACTGGCACCACTGGGGATGCAGTGCAGTGAGTCCAGTGAGTGTACTGGCACCACTGGGGATGCACTGCAGTGAGTCCAGAGAGTGCATTGGCACCACTTGGGATGCACTGCAGTGAGTCCAGAGAGTGCACTGGCACCACTGGGGATGCAGTGCAGTGAGTCCAGAGAGTGCACTGGCTCCACTGAGAATGCACTTCAGTGAGTCCAGAGAGTGCACTGGCACCACTGTGGATGCAGTGCCGTGAGTCCAGCGAATGCACTGGCACCACTGGGGATACGGTGCCGGGAGTCCAGAGAGTGCACTGACACCACTGGGGATGCAGTGCAGTGAGTCCACAGAGTGCACTGACACCAGTGGGAATGCGGTGCAGTGAGTCCAGAGAGTGCACTGGCACCACTGGGGATGCACTGCAGTGAGTCCAGAGTGCACTAGCACCACTGGGGATGCAGAGCAGTGAGTCCAGAGAGTGCACTGGCACCACTGAGAATGCATTTCAGTGAGTCCAGAGAGTGCCGTTCCAGCCTCGGTATCCGCTCCAGCCGAGTCAACCCCGCGGTAGGCCCTCCAGCCGCGGCAGACGCTCCAGCCGCGGCAGCCGCTCCAGCCGCTCCAGCCGCGGCAGCCGCTCCAGCCCCTCCAGCCTCGCCAGCCTCTCCATCCGCGGCAGCCGCTCCAGCCGCGGCAGCCGCTCCAGCCGCTCCAACCGCGGCAGCCGCTCCAGCCGCTACCGAGTGGAGCGGCTGCCACGGCTGGAGGGCTACCGCGGCTGGAGCGGCTGCCGCGGCTGGAGCAGTGCAGTGAGTCCAGGGAGTGCAAAGGCACCAGTGGGGATGGAGTGCAGTGAGTCCAAAGACTTCACTGTCACCACTGGGAATGCAGTGCAGTGAGTCCAGGGAGTGCACTTGCACCACTGGGGATGCAGTGCAGTGACTCCAGTGAGTGCACTGACACCACTGGGGATGCACTTCAGTCAGTCCAGTGAGTGTACTGGCACCACTGGGGATGCACTGCAGTGAGTCAAGAGAGTGCACTGGCAGGACTGGGGATGCAGTGCAGTGAGTCCAGAGAGTGCACTGGCACCACTGGGGATGCCCTGCAGTGAGTCCTGAGAGCGCACTGGCACCACTGGGGATGCAGTGCAGTGAGTCCAGAGAGCGCACTGGCACCAGTGGGAATGCGGTGCAGTGAGTCCAGAGAGTGCAATGGCACCACTGGGGATGCACTGCAGTGAGTCCAGAGAGTGCACTAGCACCACTGGGGATGCAGAGCAGTGAGTCCAGAGAGTGCTCTGGCACCACTGAGAATGCATTTCAGTGAGTCCAGAGAGTGCCGTTCCAGCCTCGGCATCCGCTCCAGCCGAGTCAACCCCGCGGTAGCCCCTCCAGCCGCGGCAGACGCTCCAGCCGCGGCAGCCGCTCCAGCCGCTCCAGCCGCGGCAGCCGCTCCAGCCCCTCCAGCCGCGCCAGCCTCTCCATCCGCGGCAGCCGCTCCAGCCGCGGCAGCCGCTCCAGCCGCTCCAGCCGCGGCAGCCGCTCCAGCCGCTACCGAGTGGAGCGGCTGCCACGGCTGGAGGGCTACCGCGGCTGGAGCGGCTGCCGCGGCTGGAGCAGTGCAGTGAGTCCAGGGAGTGCAAAGGCACCAGTGGGGATGGAGTGCAGTGAGTCCAAAGACTTCAATGTCACCACTGGGAATGCACTTCAGTCAGTCCAGTGAGTGTACTGGCACCACTGGGGATGCACAGCAGTGAGTCCAGAGAGTGCATTGGCACCACTGGGGATGCAGTGCAGTGAGTCCAGAGAGTGCACTGGCACCATTGGAGATGCAGTGCAGTGAGTCCAGAGAGTGCACTGGCACCACTGGGGATGCAGTGCAGTGAGTCCAGAGAGTGCACTGGCACCACTGGGATGCACTGCAGTGAGTCCAGAGAGTGCTCTGGCACCACTGGAGATGCACTTCAGTGAGTGCAGAGACTGCACTGGCACCACTGGGGATGCAGTGCAGTGAGTCCAGTGAGTGTACTGGCACCACTGGGGATGCACTGCAGTGAGTCCAGAGAGTGCATTGGCACCACTTGGGATGCACTGCAGTGAGTCCAGAGAGTGCACTGGCACCACTGGGGATGCAGTGCAGTGAGTCCAGAGAGTGCACTGGCTCCACTGAGAATGCACTTCAGTGAGTCCAGAGAGTGCACTGGCACCACTGTGGATGCAGTGCCGTGAGTCCAGCGAATGCACTGGCACCACTGGGGATACGGTGCCGGGAGTCCAGAGAGTGCACTGACACCACTGGGGATGCAGTGCAGTGAGTCCACAGAGTGCACTGACACCAGTGGGAATGCGGTGCAGTGAGTCCAGAGAGTGCACTGGCACCACTGGGGATGCACTGCAGTGAGTCCAGAGTGCACTAGCACCACTGGGGATGCAGAGCAGTGAGTCCAGAGAGTGCACTGGCACCACTGAGAATGCATTTCAGTGAGTCCAGAGAGTGCCGTTCCAGCCTCGGTATCCGCTCCAGCCGAGTCAACCCCGCGGTAGGCCCTCCAGCCGCGGCAGACGCTCCAGCCGCGGCAGCCGCTCCAGCCGCTCCAGCCGCGGCAGCCGCTCCAGCCCCTCCAGCCTCGCCAGCCTCTCCATCCGCGGCAGCCGCTCCAGCCGCGGCAGCCGCTCCAGCCGCTCCAACCGCGGCAGCCGCTCCAGCCGCTACCGAGTGGAGCGGCTGCCACGGCTGGAGGGCTACCGCGGCTGGAGCGGCTGCCGCGGCTGGAGCAGTGCAGTGAGTCCAGGGAGTGCAAAGGCACCAGTGGGGATGGAGTGCAGTGAGTCCAAAGACTTCACTGTCACCACTGGGAATGCAGTGCAGTGAGTCCAGGGAGTGCACTTGCACCACTGGGGATGCAGTGCAGTGACTCCAGTGAGTGCACTGACACCACTGGGGATGCACTTCAGTCAGTCCAGTGAGTGTACTGGCACCACTGGGGATGCACTGCAGTGAGTCAAGAGAGTGCACTGGCAGGACTGGGGATGCAGTGCAGTGAGTCCAGAGAGTGCACTGGCACCACTGGGGATGCAGTGCAGTGAGTCCAGAGAGTGCACTGGCACCACTGAGAATGCATTTCAGTGAGTCCAGAGAGTGCCGTTCCAGCCTCGGCATCCGCTCCAGCCGAGTCAACCCCGCGGTAGCCCCTCCAGCCGCGGCAGACGCTCCAGCCGCGGCAGCCGCTCCAGCCGCTCCAGCCGCGGCAGCCGCTCCAGCCCCTCCAGCCGCGCCAGCCTCTCCAGCCGCGGCAGCCGCTCCAGCCGCGGTAGCCCTCCAGCCGTGGCAGCCGCTCCACTCGGTAGCGGCTGGAGCGGCTGCCGCGGCTGGAGCGGCTGGAGCGGCTGCCGCGACTGGAGCGGCTGCCGCGGTTGGAGCGGCTGCCGCGGCTGGAGCGGCTGGAGCGGATGCCGCGGCTGGAGCGGCTGGAGCGGCTGCCGCGGCTGGAGCGGCTGGCGCGGCTGGAGGAGCTACCGCGGCTGGAGCGGTTAACGCGGCTGGAGCGGATGCCGAGGCTGGAGCGGATGCCGCGGCTGGTGCGCCTGGAGAGGCTGCCGCGGCTGGAGCAGTGCAGTGAGTCCAGAGAGTGCACTGGCACCATTGGGGATGCAGTGCAGTGAGTCCAGAGAGTGCACTGGCAGGACTGGGGATGCAGTGCAGTGAGTCCAGAGAGTGCACTGGCACCACTGAGGATGCAATGCAGTGAGTCCAGAGAGTGCACTGGCACCACTGGGCATGCAGTGCTGTGAGTCCAGAGAGTGCACTGGCACCACTGGGGATGCACTTCAGTCAGTCCAGTGAGTGTACTGGCACCACTGGGGATGCACTGCAGTGAGTCAAGAGAGTGCACTGGCAGGACTGGGGATGCAGTGCAGTGAGTCCAGAGAGTGCACTGGCACCACTGGGGATGCCCTGCAGTGAGTCCTGAGAGCGCACTGGCACCACTGGGGATGCAGTGCAGTGAGTCCAGAGAGCGCACTGGCACCAGTGGGAATGCGGTGCAGTGAGTCCAGAGAGTGCAATGGCACCACTGGGGATGCACTGCAGTGAGTCCAGAGAGTGCACTAGCACCACTGGGGATGCAGAGCAGTGAGTCCAGAGAGTGCACTGGCACCACTGAGAATGCATTTCAGTGAGTCCAGAGAGTGCCGTTCCAGCCTCGGCATCCGCTCCAGCCGAGTCAACCCCGCGGTAGCCCCTCCAGCCGCGGCAGACGCTCCAGCCGCGGCAGCCGCTCCAGCCGCTCCAGCCGCGGCAGCCGCTCCAGCCCCTCCAGCCGCGCCAGCCTCTCCATCCGCGGCAGCCGCTCCAGCCGCGGCAGCCGCTCCAGCCGCGGCAGCCGCTCCAGCCGCTACCGAGTGGAGCGGCTGCCACGGCTGGAGGGCTACCGCGGCTGGAGCGGCTGCCGCGGCTGGAGCAGTGCAGTGAGTCCAGGGAGTGCAAAGGCACCAGTGGGGATGGAGTGCAGTGAGTCCAAAGACTTCAATGTCACCACTGGGAATGCACTTCAGTCAGTCCAGTGAGTGTACTGGCACCACTGGGGATGCACAGCAGTGAGTCCAGAGAGTGCATTGGCACCACTGGGGATGCAGTGCAGTGAGTCCAGAGAGTGCACTGGCACCATTGGAGATGCAGTGCAGTGAGTCCAGAGAGTGCACTGGCACCACTGGGGATGCAGTGCAGTGAGTCCAGAGAGTGCACTGGCACCAGTGGGGATGCAGTGCAGAGTGTCCAGAGAGTGCACTGGCACCACAGGTGATGCACTGCAGTGAGTCCAGAGAGTGCTCTGGCACCACTGGAGATGCACTTCAGTGAGTGCAGAGACTGCACTGGCACCACTGGGGATGCAGTGCAGTGAGTCCAGTGAGTGTACTGGCACCACTGGGGATGCACTGCAGTGAGTCCAGAGAGTGCATTGGCACCACTTGGGATGCACTGCAGTGAGTCCAGAGAGTGCACTGGCACCACTGGGGATGCAGTGCAGTGAGTCCAGAGAGTGCACTGGCTCCACTGAGAATGCACTTCAGTGAGTCCAGAGAGTGCACTGGCACCACTGTGGATGCAGTGCCGTGAGTCCAGCGAATGCACTGGCACCACTGGGGATACGGTGCCGGGAGTCCAGAGAGTGCACTGGCACCACTGGGGATGCACTGCAGTGAGTCCAGAGTGCACTAGCACCACTGGGGATGCAGAGCAGTGAGTCCAGAGAGTGCACTGGCACCACTGAGAATGCATTTCAGTGAGTCCAGAGAGTGCCGTTCCAGCCTCGGCATCCGCTCCAGCCGAGTCAACCCCGCGGTAGGCCCTCCAGCCGCGGCAGACGCTCCAGCCGCGGCAGCCGCTCCAGCCGCTCCAGCCGCGGCAGCCGCTCCAGCCCCTCCAGCCTCGCCAGCCTCTCCATCCGCGGCAGCCGCTCCAGCCGCGGCAGCCGCTCCAGCCGCTCCAACCGCGGCAGCCGCTCCAGCCGCTACCGAGTGGAGCGGCTGCCACGGCTGGAGGGCTACCGCGGCTGGAGCGGCTGCCGCGGCTGGAGCAGTGCAGTGAGTCCAGGGAGTGCAAAGGCACCAGTGGGGATGGAGTGCAGTGAGTCCAAAGACTTCACTGTCACCACTGGGAATGCAGTGCAGTGAGTCCAGGGAGTGCACTTGCACCACTGGGGATGCAGTGCAGTGACTCCAGTGAGTGCACTGACACCACTGGGGATGCACTTCAGTCAGTCCAGTGAGTGTACTGGCACCACTGGGGATGCACTGCAGTGAGTCAAGAGAGTGCACTGGCAGGACTGGGGATGCAGTGCAGTGAGTCCAGAGAGTGCACTGGCACCACTGGGGATGCCCTGCAGTGAGTCCTGAGAGTGCACTGGCACCACTGAGAATGCATTTCAGTGAGTCCAGAGAGTGCCGTTCCAGCCTCGGCATCCGCTCCAGCCGAGTCAACCCCGCGGTAGCCCCTCCAGCCGCGGCAGACGCTCCAGCCGCGGCAGCCGCTCCAGCCGCTCCAGCCGCGGCAGCCGCTCCAGCCCCTCCAGCCGCGCCAGCCTCTCCAGCCGCGGCAGCCGCTCCAGCCGCGGTAGCCCTCCAGCCGTGGCAGCCGCTCCACTCGGTAGCGGCTGGAGCGGCTGCCGCGGCTGGAGCGGCTGGAGCGGCTGCCGCGACTGGAGCGGCTGCCGCGGTTGGAGCGGCTGCCGCGGCTGGAGCGGCTGGAGCGGATGCCGCGGCTGGAGCGGCTGGAGCGGCTGCCGCGGCTGGAGCGGCTGGCGCGGCTGGAGGAGCTACCGCGGCTGGAGCGGTTAACGCGGCTGGAGCGGATGCCGAGGCTGGAGCGGATGCCGCGGCTGGTGCGCCTGGAGAGGCTGCCGCGGCTGGAGCAGTGCAGTGAGTCCAGAGAGTGCACTGGCACCATTGGGGATGCAGTGCAGTGAGTCCAGAGAGTGCACTGGCAGGACTGGGGATGCAGTGCAGTGAGTCCAGAGAGTGCACTGGCACCACTGAGGATGCAATGCAGTGAGTCCAGAGAGTGCACTGGCACCACTGGGCATGCAGTGCTGTGAGTCCAGAGAGTGCACTGGCACCACTGGGGATGCACTTCAGTCAGTCCAGTGAGTGTACTGGCACCACTGGGGATGCACTGCAGTGAGTCAAGAGAGTGCACTGGCAGGACTGGGGATGCAGTGCAGTGAGTCCAGAGAGTGCACTGGCACCACTGGGGATGCCCTGCAGTGAGTCCTGAGAGCGCACTGGCACCACTGGGGATGCAGTGCAGTGAGTCCAGAGAGCGCACTGGCACCAGTGGGAATGCGGTGCAGTGAGTCCAGAGAGTGCAATGGCACCACTGGGGATGCACTGCAGTGAGTCCAGAGAGTGCACTAGCACCACTGGGGATGCAGAGCAGTGAGTCCAGAGAGTGCACTGGCACCACTGAGAATGCATTTCAGTGAGTCCAGAGAGTGCCGTTCCAGCCTCGGCATCCGCTCCAGCCGAGTCAACCCCGCGGTAGCCCCTCCAGCCGCGGCAGACGCTCCAGCCGCGGCAGCCGCTCCAGCCGCTCCAGCCGCGGCAGCCGCTCCAGCCCCTCCAGCCGCGCCAGCCTCTCCATCCGCGGCAGCCGCTCCAGCCGCGGCAGCCGCTCCAGCCGCGGCAGCCGCTCCAGCCGCTACCGAGTGGAGCGGCTGCCACGGCTGGAGGGCTACCGCGGCTGGAGCGGCTGCCGCGGCTGGAGCAGTGCAGTGAGTCCAGGGAGTGCAAAGGCACCAGTGGGGATGGAGTGCAGTGAGTCCAAAGACTTCAATGTCACCACTGGGAATGCACTTCAGTCAGTCCAGTGAGTGTACTGGCACCACTGGGGATGCACAGCAGTGAGTCCAGAGAGTGCATTGGCACCACTGGGGATGCAGTGCAGTGAGTCCAGAGAGTGCACTGGCACCACTGGGGGTGCAGTGCAGTGAGTCCAGAGAGTGCACTGGCACCACTGGGGATGCAGTGCAGTGAGTCCAGAGAGTGCACTGGCACCAGTGGGGATGCAGTGCAGAGTGTCCAGAGAGTGCACTGGCACCACAGGTGATGCACTGCAGTGAGTCCAGAGAGTGCTCTGGCACCACTGGAGATGCACTTCAGTGAGTGCAGAGACTGCACTGGCACCACTGGGGATGCAGTGCAGTGAGTCCAGTGAGTGTACTGGCACCACTGGGGATGCACTGCAGTGAGTCCAGAGAGTGCATTGGCACCACTTGGGATGCACTGCAGTGAGTCCAGAGAGTGCACTGGCACCACTGGGGATGCAGTGCAGTGAGTCCAGAGAGTGCACTGGCTCCACTGAGAATGCACTTCAGTGAGTCCAGAGAGTGCACTGGCACCACTGTGGATGCAGTGCCGTGAGTCCAGCGAATGCACTGGCACCACTGGGGATACGGTGCCGGGAGTCCAGAGAGTGCACTGACACCACTGGGGATGCAGTGCAGTGAGTCCACAGAGTGCACTGACACCAGTGGGAATGCGGTGCAGTGAGTCCAGAGAGTGCACTGGCACCACTGGGGATGCACTGCAGTGAGTCCAGAGTGCACTAGCACCACTGGGGATGCAGAGCAGTGAGTCCAGAGAGTGCACTGGCACCACTGAGAATGCATTTCAGTGAGTCCAGAGAGTGCCGTTCCAGCCTCGGTATCCGCTCCAGCCGAGTCAACCCCGCGGTAGGCCCTCCAGCCGCGGCAGACGCTCCAGCCGCGGCAGCCGCTCCAGCCGCTCCAGCCGCGGCAGCCGCTCCAGCCCCTCCAGCCTCGCCAGCCTCTCCATCCGCGGCAGCCGCTCCAGCCGCGGCAGCCGCTCCAGCCGCTCCAACCGCGGCAGCCGCTCCAGCCGCTACCGAGTGGAGCGGCTGCCACGGCTGGAGGGCTACCGCGGCTGGAGCGGCTGCCGCGGCTGGAGCAGTGCAGTGAGTCCAGGGAGTGCAAAGGCACCAGTGGGGATGGAGTGCAGTGAGTCCAAAGACTTCACTGTCACCACTGGGAATGCAGTGCAGTGAGTCCAGGGAGTGCACTTGCACCACTGGGGATGCAGTGCAGTGACTCCAGTGAGTGCACTGACACCACTGGGGATGCACTTCAGTCAGTCCAGTGAGTGTACTGGCACCACTGGGGATGCACTGCAGTGAGTCAAGAGAGTGCACTGGCAGGACTGGGGATGCAGTGCAGTGAGTCCAGAGAGTGCACTGGCACCACTGGGGATGCCCTGCAGTGAGTCCTGAGAGCGCACTGGCACCACTGGGGATGCAGTGCAGTGAGTCCAGAGAGCGCACTGGCACCAGTGGGAATGCGGTGCAGTGAGTCCAGAGAGTGCAATGGCACCACTGGGGATGCACTGCAGTGAGTCCAGAGAGTGCACTAGCACCACTGGGGATGCAGAGCAGTGAGTCCAGAGAGTGCACTGGCACCACTGAGAATGCATTTCAGTGAGTCCAGAGAGTGCCGTTCCAGCCTCGGCATCCGCTCCAGCCGAGTCAACCCCGCGGTAGCCCCTCCAGCCGCGGCAGACGCTCCAGCCGCGGCAGCCGCTCCAGCCGCTCCAGCCGCGGCAGCCGCTCCAGCCCCTCCAGCCGCGCCAGCCTCTCCATCCGCGGCAGCCGCTCCAGCCGCGGCAGCCGCTCCAGCCGCTCCAGCCGCGGCAGCCGCTCCAGCCGCTACCGAGTGGAGCGGCTGCCACGGCTGGAGGGCTACCGCGGCTGGAGCGGCTGCCGCGGCTGGAGCAGTGCAGTGAGTCCAGGGAGTGCAAAGGCACCAGTGGGGATGGAGTGCAGTGAGTCCAAAGACTTCAATGTCACCACTGGGAATGCACTTCAGTCAGTCCAGTGAGTGTACTGGCACCACTGGGGATGCACAGCAGTGAGTCCAGAGAGTGCATTGGCACCACTGGGGATGCAGTGCAGTGAGTCCAGAGAGTGCACTGGCACCATTGGAGATGCAGTGCAGTGAGTCCAGAGAGTGCACTGGCACCACTGGGGATGCAGTGCAGTGAGTCCAGAGAGTGCACTGGCACCAGTGGGGATGCAGTGCAGAGTGTCCAGAGAGTGCACTGGCACCACTGGGATGCACTGCAGTGAGTCCAGAGAGTGCTCTGGCACCACTGGAGATGCACTTCAGTGAGTGCAGAGACTGCACTGGCACCACTGGGGATGCAGTGCAGTGAGTCCAGTGAGTGTACTGGCACCACTGGGGATGCAGTGCAGTGAGTCCAGAGAGTGCACTGGCTCCACTGAGAATGCACTTCAGTGAGTCCAGAGAGTGCACTGGCACCACTGTGGATGCAGTGCCGTGAGTCCAGCGAATGCACTGGCACCACTGGGGATACGGTGCCGGGAGTCCAGAGAGTGCACTGACACCACTGGGGATGCAGTGCAGTGAGTCCACAGAGTGCACTGACACCAGTGGGAATGCGGTGCAGTGAGTCCAGAGAGTGCACTGGCACCACTGGGGATGCACTGCAGTGAGTCCAGAGTGCACTAGCACCACTGGGGATGCAGAGCAGTGAGTCCAGAGAGTGCACTGGCACCACTGAGAATGCATTTCAGTGAGTCCAGAGAGTGCCGTTCCAGCCTCGGTATCCGCTCCAGCCGAGTCAACCCCGCGGTAGGCCCTCCAGCCGCGGCAGACGCTCCAGCCGCGGCAGCCGCTCCAGCCGCTCCAGCCGCGGCAGCCGCTCCAGCCCCTCCAGCCTCGCCAGCCTCTCCATCCGCGGCAGCCGCTCCAGCCGCGGCAGCCGCTCCAGCCGCTCCAACCGCGGCAGCCGCTCCAGCCGCTACCGAGTGGAGCGGCTGCCACGGCTGGAGGGCTACCGCGGCTGGAGCGGCTGCCGCGGCTGGAGCAGTGCAGTGAGTCCAGGGAGTGCAAAGGCACCAGTGGGGATGGAGTGCAGTGAGTCCAAAGACTTCACTGTCACCACTGGGAATGCAGTGCAGTGAGTCCAGGGAGTGCACTTGCACCACTGGGGATGCAGTGCAGTGACTCCAGTGAGTGCACTGACACCACTGGGGATGCACTTCAGTCAGTCCAGTGAGTGTACTGGCACCACTGGGGATGCACTGCAGTGAGTCAAGAGAGTGCACTGGCAGGACTGGGGATGCAGTGCAGTGAGTCCAGAGAGTGCACTGGCACCACTGGGGATGCCCTGCAGTGAGTCCTGAGAGCGCACTGGCACCACTGGGGATGCAGTGCAGTGAGTCCAGAGAGCGCACTGGCACCAGTGGGAATGCGGTGCAGTGAGTCCAGAGAGTGCAATGGCACCACTGGGGATGCACTGCAGTGAGTCCAGAGAGTGCACTAGCACCACTGGGGATGCAGAGCAGTGAGTCCAGAGAGTGCACTGGCACCACTGAGAATGCATTTCAGTGAGTCCAGAGAGTGCCGTTCCAGCCTCGGCATCCGCTCCAGCCGAGTCAACCCCGCGGTAGCCCCTCCAGCCGCGGCAGACGCTCCAGCCGCGGCAGCCGCTCCAGCCGCTCCAGCCGCGGCAGCCGCTCCAGCCCCTCCAGCCGCGCCAGCCTCTCCATCCGCGGCAGCCGCTCCAGCCGCGGCAGCCGCTCCAGCCGCTCCAGCCGCGGCAGCCGCTCCAGCCGCTACCGAGTGGAGCGGCTGCCACGGCTGGAGGGCTACCGCGGCTGGAGCGGCTGCCGCGGCTGGAGCAGTGCAGTGAGTCCAGGGAGTGCAAAGGCACCAGTGGGGATGGAGTGCAGTGAGTCCAAAGACTTCAATGTCACCACTGGGAATGCACTTCAGTCAGTCCAGTGAGTGTACTGGCACCACTGGGGATGCACAGCAGTGAGTCCAGAGAGTGCATTGGCACCACTGGGGATGCAGTGCAGTGAGTCCAGAGAGTGCACTGGCACCATTGGAGATGCAGTGCAGTGAGTCCAGAGAGTGCACTGGCACCACTGGGGATGCAGTGCAGTGAGTCCAGAGAGTGCACTGGCACCAGTGGGGATGCAGTGCAGAGTGTCCAGAGAGTGCACTGGCACCACTGGGATGCACTGCAGTGAGTCCAGAGAGTGCTCTGGCACCACTGGAGATGCACTTCAGTGAGTGCAGAGACTGCACTGGCACCACTGGGGATGCAGTGCAGTGAGTCCAGTGAGTGTACTGGCACCACTGGGGATGCACTGCAGTGAGTCCAGAGAGTGCATTGGCACCACTTGGGATGCACTGCAGTGAGTCCAGAGAGTGCACTGGCACCACTGGGGATGCAGTGCAGTGAGTCCAGAGAGTGCACTGGCACCACTGAGAATGCACTTCAGTGAGTCCAGAGAGTGCACTGGCACCACTGTGGATGCAGTGCCGTGAGTCCAGCGAATGCACTGGCACCACTGGGGATACGGTGCCGGGAGTCCAGAGAGTGCACTGACACCACTGGGGATGCAGTGCAGTGAGTCCACAGAGTGCACTGACACCAGTGGGAATGCGGTGCAGTGAGTCCAGAGAGTGCACTGGCACCACTGGGGATGCACTGCAGTGAGTCCAGAGTGCACTAGCACCACTGGGGATGCAGAGCAGTGAGTCCAGAGAGTGCACTGGCACCACTGAGAATGCATTTCAGTGAGTCCAGAGAGTGCCGTTCCAGCCTCGGTATCCGCTCCAGCCGAGTCAACCCCGCGGTAGGCCCTCCAGCCGCGGCAGACGCTCCAGCCGCGGCAGCCGCTCCAGCCGCTCCAGCCGCGGCAGCCGCTCCAGCCCCTCCAGCCTCGCCAGCCTCTCCATCCGCGGCAGCCGCTCCAGCCGCGGCAGCCGCTCCAGCCGCTCCAACCGCGGCAGCCGCTCCAGCCGCTACCGAGTGGAGCGGCTGCCACGGCTGGAGGGCTACCGCGGCTGGAGCGGCTGCCGCGGCTGGAGCAGTGCAGTGAGTCCAGGGAGTGCAAAGGCACCAGTGGGGATGGAGTGCAGTGAGTCCAAAGACTTCACTGTCACCACTGGGAATGCAGTGCAGTGAGTCCAGGGAGTGCACTTGCACCACTGGGGATGCAGTGCAGTGACTCCAGTGAGTGCACTGACACCACTGGGGATGCACTTCAGTCAGTCCAGTGAGTGTACTGGCACCACTGGGGATGCACTGCAGTGAGTCAAGAGAGTGCACTGGCAGGACTGGGGATGCAGTGCAGTGAGTCCAGAGAGTGCACTGGCACCACTGGGGATGCCCTGCAGTGAGTCCTGAGAGCGCACTGGCACCACTGGGGATGCAGTGCAGTGAGTCCAGAGAGCGCACTGGCACCAGTGGGAATGCGGTGCAGTGAGTCCAGAGAGTGCAATGGCACCACTGGGGATGCACTGCAGTGAGTCCAGAGAGTGCACTAGCACCACTGGGGATGCAGAGCAGTGAGTCCAGAGAGTGCACTGGCACCACTGAGAATGCATTTCAGTGAGTCCAGAGAGTGCCGTTCCAGCCTCGGCATCCGCTCCAGCCGAGTCAACCCCGCGGTAGCCCCTCCAGCCGCGGCAGACGCTCCAGCCGCGGCAGCCGCTCCAGCCGCTCCAGCCGCGGCAGCCGCTCCAGCCCCTCCAGCCGCGCCAGCCTCTCCATCCGCGGCAGCCGCTCCAGCCGCGGCAGCCGCTCCAGCCGCTCCAGCCGCGGCAGCCGCTCCAGCCGCTACCGAGTGGAGCGGCTGCCACGGCTGGAGGGCTACCGCGGCTGGAGCGGCTGCCGCGGCTGGAGCAGTGCAGTGAGTCCAGGGAGTGCAAAGGCACCAGTGGGGATGGAGTGCAGTGAGTCCAAAGACTTCACTGTCACCACTGGGAATGCAGTGCAGTGAGTCCAGGGAGTGCACTTGCACCACTGGGGATGCAGTGCAGTGACTCCAGTGAGTGCACTGACACCACTGGGGATGCACTTCAGTCAGTCCAGTGAGTGTACTGGCACCACTGGGGATGCACTGCAGGGAGTCAAGAGAGTGCACTGGCAGGACTGGGGATGCAGTGCAGTGAGTCCAGAGAGTGCACTGGCACCACTGGGGATGCCCTGCAGTGAGTCCTGAGAGTGCACTGGCACCACTGAGAATGCATTTCAGTGAGTCCAGAGAGTGCCGTTCCAGCCTCGGCATCCGCTCCAGCCGAGTCAACCCCGCGGTAGCCCCTCCAGCCGCGGCAGACGCTCCAGCCGCGGCAGCCGCTCCAGCCGCTCCAGCCGCGGCAGCCGCTCCAGCCCCTCCAGCCGCGCCAGCCTCTCCAGCCGCGGCAGCCGCTCCAGCCGCGGTAGCCCTCCAGCCGTGGCAGCCGCTCCACTCGGTAGCGGCTGGAGCGGCTGCCGCGGCTGGAGCGGCTGGAGCGGCTGCCGCGACTGGAGCGGCTGCCGCGGTTGGAGCGGCTGCCGCGGCTGGAGCGGCTGGAGCGGATGCCGCGGCTGGAGCGGCTGGAGCGGCTGCCGCGGCTGGAGCGGCTGGCGCGGCTGGAGGAGCTACCGCGGCTGGAGCGGTTAACGCGGCTGGAGCGGATGCCGAGGCTGGAGCGGATGCCGCGGCTGGTGCGCCTGGAGAGGCTGCCGCGGCTGGAGCAGTGCAGTGAGTCCAGAGAGTGCACTGGCACCATTGGGGATGCAGTGCAGTGAGTCCAGAGAGTGCACTGGCAGGACTGGGGATGCAGTGCAGTGAGTCCAGAGAGTGCACTGGCACCACTGAGGATGCAATGCAGTGAGTCCAGAGAGTGCACTGGCACCACTGGGCATGCAGTGCTGTGAGTCCAGAGAGTGCACTGGCACCACTGGGGATGCACTTCAGTCAGTCCAGTGAGTGTACTGGCACCACTGGGGATGCACTGCAGTGAGTCAAGAGAGTGCACTGGCAGGACTGGGGATGCAGTGCAGTGAGTCCAGAGAGTGCACTGGCACCACTGGGGATGCCCTGCAGTGAGTCCTGAGAGCGCACTGGCACCACTGGGGATGCAGTGCAGTGAGTCCAGAGAGCGCACTGGCACCAGTGGGAATGCGGTGCAGTGAGTCCAGAGAGTGCAATGGCACCACTGGGGATGCACTGCAGTGAGTCCAGAGAGTGCACTAGCACCACTGGGGATGCAGAGCAGTGAGTCCAGAGAGTGCACTGGCACCACTGAGAATGCATTTCAGTGAGTCCAGAGAGTGCCGTTCCAGCCTCGGCATCCGCTCCAGCCGAGTCAACCCCGCGGTAGCCCCTCCAGCCGCGGCAGACGCTCCAGCCGCGGCAGCCGCTCCAGCCGCTCCAGCCGCGGCAGCCGCTCCAGCCCCTCCAGCCGCGCCAGCCTCTCCATCCGCGGCAGCCGCTCCAGCCGCGGCAGCCGCTCCAGCCGCGGCAGCCGCTCCAGCCGCTACCGAGTGGAGCGGCTGCCACGGCTGGAGGGCTACCGCGGCTGGAGCGGCTGCCGCGGCTGGAGCAGTGCAGTGAGTCCAGGGAGTGCAAAGGCACCAGTGGGGATGGAGTGCAGTGAGTCCAAAGACTTCAATGTCACCACTGGGAATGCACTTCAGTCAGTCCAGTGAGTGTACTGGCACCACTGGGGATGCACAGCAGTGAGTCCAGAGAGTGCATTGGCACCACTGGGGATGCAGTGCAGTGAGTCCAGAGAGTGCACTGGCACCATTGGAGATGCAGTGCAGTGAGTCCAGAGAGTGCACTGGCACCACTGGGGATGCAGTGCAGTGAGTCCAGAGAGTGCACTGGCACCAGTGGGGATGCAGTGCAGAGTGTCCAGAGAGTGCACTGGCACCACAGGTGATGCACTGCAGTGAGTCCAGAGAGTGCATTGGCACCACTTGGGATGCACTTCAGTGAGTGCAGAGACTGCACTGGCACCACTGGGGATGCAGTGCAGTGAGTCCAGAGAGTGCACTGGCTCCACTGAGAATGCACTTCAGTGAGTCCAGAGAGTGCACTGGCACCACTGTGGATGCAGTGCCGTGAGTCCAGCGAATGCACTGGCACCACTGGGGATACGGTGCCGGGAGTCCAGAGAGTGCACTGGCACCACTGGGGATGCACTGCAGTGAGTCCAGAGTGCACTAGCACCACTGGGGATGCAGAGCAGTGAGTCCAGAGAGTGCACTGGCACCACTGAGAATGCATTTCAGTGAGTCCAGAGAGTGCCGTTCCAGCCTCGGCATCCGCTCCAGCCGAGTCAACCCCGCGGTAGGCCCTCCAGCCGCGGCAGACGCTCCAGCCGCGGCAGCCGCTCCAGCCGCTCCAGCCGCGGCAGCCGCTCCAGCCCCTCCAGCCTCGCCAGCCTCTCCATCCGCGGCAGCCGCTCCAGCCGCGGCAGCCGCTCCAGCCGCTCCAACCGCGGCAGCCGCTCCAGCCGCTACCGAGTGGAGCGGCTGCCACGGCTGGAGGGCTACCGCGGCTGGAGCGGCTGCCGCGGCTGGAGCAGTGCAGTGAGTCCAGGGAGTGCAAAGGCACCAGTGGGGATGGAGTGCAGTGAGTCCAAAGACTTCACTGTCACCACTGGGAATGCAGTGCAGTGAGTCCAGGGAGTGCACTTGCACCACTGGGGATGCAGTGCAGTGACTCCAGTGAGTGCACTGACACCACTGGGGATGCACTTCAGTCAGTCCAGTGAGTGTACTGGCACCACTGGGGATGCACTGCAGTGAGTCAAGAGAGTGCACTGGCAGGACTGGGGATGCAGTGCAGTGAGTCCAGAGAGTGCACTGGCACCACTGGGGATGCCCTGCAGTGAGTCCTGAGAGTGCACTGGCACCACTGAGAATGCATTTCAGTGAGTCCAGAGAGTGCCGTTCCAGCCTCGGCATCCGCTCCAGCCGAGTCAACCCCGCGGTAGCCCCTCCAGCCGCGGCAGACGCTCCAGCCGCGGCAGCCGCTCCAGCCGCTCCAGCCGCGGCAGCCGCTCCAGCCCCTCCAGCCGCGCCAGCCTCTCCAGCCGCGGCAGCCGCTCCAGCCGCGGTAGCCCTCCAGCCGTGGCAGCCGCTCCACTCGGTAGCGGCTGGAGCGGCTGCCGCGGCTGGAGCGGCTGGAGCGGCTGCCGCGACTGGAGCGGCTGCCGCGGTTGGAGCGGCTGCCGCGGCTGGAGCGGCTGGAGCGGATGCCGCGGCTGGAGCGGCTGGAGCGGCTGCCGCGGCTGGAGCGGCTGGCGCGGCTGGAGGAGCTACCGCGGCTGGAGCGGTTAACGCGGCTGGAGCGGATGCCGAGGCTGGAGCGGATGCCGCGGCTGGTGCGCCTGGAGAGGCTGCCGCGGCTGGAGCAGTGCAGTGAGTCCAGAGAGTGCACTGGCACCATTGGGGATGCAGTGCAGTGAGTCCAGAGAGTGCACTGGCAGGACTGGGGATGCAGTGCAGTGAGTCCAGAGAGTGCACTGGCACCACTGAGGATGCAATGCAGTGAGTCCAGAGAGTGCACTGGCACCACTGGGCATGCAGTGCTGTGAGTCCAGAGAGTGCACTGGCACCACTGGGGATGCACTTCAGTCAGTCCAGTGAGTGTACTGGCACCACTGGGGATGCACTGCAGTGAGTCAAGAGAGTGCACTGGCAGGACTGGGGATGCAGTGCAGTGAGTCCAGAGAGTGCACTGGCACCACTGGGGATGCCCTGCAGTGAGTCCTGAGAGCGCACTGGCACCACTGGGGATGCAGTGCAGTGAGTCCAGAGAGCGCACTGGCACCAGTGGGAATGCGGTGCAGTGAGTCCAGAGAGTGCAATGGCACCACTGGGGATGCACTGCAGTGAGTCCAGAGAGTGCACTAGCACCACTGGGGATGCAGAGCAGTGAGTCCAGAGAGTGCACTGGCACCACTGAGAATGCATTTCAGTGAGTCCAGAGAGTGCCGTTCCAGCCTCGGCATCCGCTCCAGCCGAGTCAACCCCGCGGTAGCCCCTCCAGCCGCGGCAGACGCTCCAGCCGCGGCAGCCGCTCCAGCCGCTCCAGCCGCGGCAGCCGCTCCAGCCCCTCCAGCCGCGCCAGCCTCTCCATCCGCGGCAGCCGCTCCAGCCGCGGCAGCCGCTCCAGCCGCGGCAGCCGCTCCAGCCGCTACCGAGTGGAGCGGCTGCCACGGCTGGAGGGCTACCGCGGCTGGAGCGGCTGCCGCGGCTGGAGCAGTGCAGTGAGTCCAGGGAGTGCAAAGGCACCAGTGGGGATGGAGTGCAGTGAGTCCAAAGACTTCAATGTCACCACTGGGAATGCACTTCAGTCAGTCCAGTGAGTGTACTGGCACCACTGGGGATGCACAGCAGTGAGTCCAGAGAGTGCATTGGCACCACTGGGGATGCAGTGCAGTGAGTCCAGAGAGTGCACTGGCACCATTGGAGATGCAGTGCAGTGAGTCCAGAGAGTGCACTGGCACCACTGGGGATGCAGTGCAGTGAGTCCAGAGAGTGCACTGGCACCAGTGGGGATGCAGTGCAGAGTGTCCAGAGAGTGCACTGGCACCACAGGTGATGCACTGCAGTGAGTCCAGAGAGTGCTCTGGCACCACTGGAGATGCACTTCAGTGAGTGCAGAGACTGCACTGGCACCACTGGGGATGCAGTGCAGTGAGTCCAGTGAGTGTACTGGCACCACTGGGGATGCAGTGCAGTGAGTCCAGAGAGTGCATTGGCACCACTTGGGATGCACTGCAGTGAGTCCAGAGAGTGCACTGGCACCACTGGGGATGCAGTGCAGTGAGTCCAGAGAGTGCACTGGCTCCACTGAGAATGCACTTCAGTGAGTCCAGAGAGTGCACTGGCACCACTGTGGATGCAGTGCCGTGAGTCCAGCGAATGCACTGGCACCACTGGGGATACGGTGCCGGGAGTCCAGAGAGTGCACTGACACCACTGGGGATGCAGTGCAGTGAGTCCACAGAGTGCACTGACACCAGTGGGAATGCGGTGCAGTGAGTCCAGAGAGTGCACTGGCACCACTGGGGATGCACTGCAGTGAGTCCAGAGTGCACTAGCACCACTGGGGATGCAGAGCAGTGAGTCCAGAGAGTGCACTGGCACCACTGAGAATGCATTTCAGTGAGTCCAGAGAGTGCCGTTCCAGCCTCGGTATCCGCTCCAGCCGAGTCAACCCCGCGGTAGGCCCTCCAGCCGCGGCAGACGCTCCAGCCGCGGCAGCCGCTCCAGCCGCTCCAGCCGCGGCAGCCGCTCCAGCCCCTCCAGCCTCGCCAGCCTCTCCATCCGCGGCAGCCGCTCCAGCCGCGGCAGCCGCTCCAGCCGCTCCAACCGCGGCAGCCGCTCCAGCCGCTACCGAGTGGAGCGGCTGCCACGGCTGGAGGGCTACCGCGGCTGGAGCGGCTGCCGCGGCTGGAGCAGTGCAGTGAGTCCAGGGAGTGCAAAGGCACCAGTGGGGATGGAGTGCAGAGAGTCCAAAGACTTCACTGTCACCACTGGGAATGCAGTGCAGTGAGTCCAGGGAGTGCACTTGCACCACTGGGGATGCAGTGCAGTGACTCCAGTGAGTGCACTGACACCACTGGGGATGCACTTCAGTCAGTCCAGTGAGTGTACTGGCACCACTGGGGATGCACTGCAGTGAGTCAAGAGAGTGCACTGGCAGGACTGGGGATGCAGTGCAGTGAGTCCAGAGAGTGCACTGGCACCACTGGGGATGCCCTGCAGTGAGTCCTGAGAGCGCACTGGCACCACTGGGGATGCAGTGCAGTGAGTCCAGAGAGCGCACTGGCACCAGTGGGAATGCGGTGCAGTGAGTCCAGAGAGTGCAATGGCACCACTGGGGATGCACTGCAGTGAGTCCAGAGAGTGCACTAGCACCACTGGGGATGCAGAGCAGTGAGTCCAGAGAGTGCACTGGCACCACTGAGAATGCATTTCAGTGAGTCCAGAGAGTGCCGTTCCAGCCTCGGCATCCGCTCCAGCCGAGTCAACCCCGCGGTAGCCCCTCCAGCCGCGGCAGACGCTCCAGCCGCGGCAGCCGCTCCAGCCGCTCCAGCCGCGGCAGCCGCTCCAGCCCCTCCAGCCGCGCCAGCCTCTCCATCCGCGGCAGCCGCTCCAGCCGCGGCAGCCGCTCCAGCCGCTCCAGCCGCGGCAGCCGCTCCAGCCGCTACCGAGTGGAGCGGCTGCCACGGCTGGAGGGCTACCGCGGCTGGAGCGGCTGCCGCGGCTGGAGCAGTGCAGTGAGTCCAGGGAGTGCAAAGGCACCAGTGGGGATGGAGTGCAGTGAGTCCAAAGACTTCAATGTCACCACTGGGAATGCACTTCAGTCAGTCCAGTGAGTGTACTGGCACCACTGGGGATGCACAGCAGTGAGTCCAGAGAGTGCATTGGCACCACTGGGGATGCAGTGCAGTGAGTCCAGAGAGTGCACTGGCACCATTGGAGATGCAGTGCAGTGAGTCCAGAGAGTGCACTGGCACCACTGGGGATGCAGTGCAGTGAGTCCAGAGAGTGCACTGGCACCAGTGGGGATGCAGTGCAGAGTGTCCAGAGAGTGCACTGGCACCACTGGGATGCACTGCAGTGAGTCCAGAGAGTGCTCTGGCACCACTGGAGATGCACTTCAGTGAGTGCAGAGACTGCACTGGCACCACTGGGGATGCAGTGCAGTGAGTCCAGTGAGTGTACTGGCACCACTGGGGATGCAGTGCAGTGAGTCCAGAGAGTGCACTGGCTCCACTGAGAATGCACTTCAGTGAGTCCAGAGAGTGCACTGGCACCACTGTGGATGCAGTGCCGTGAGTCCAGCGAATGCACTGGCACCACTGGGGATACGGTGCCGGGAGTCCAGAGAGTGCACTGACACCACTGGGGATGCAGTGCAGTGAGTCCACAGAGTGCACTGACACCAGTGGGAATGCGGTGCAGTGAGTCCAGAGAGTGCACTGGCACCACTGGGGATGCACTGCAGTGAGTCCAGAGTGCACTAGCACCACTGGGGATGCAGAGCAGTGAGTCCAGAGAGTGCACTGGCACCACTGAGAATGCATTTCAGTGAGTCCAGAGAGTGCCGTTCCAGCCTCGGTATCCGCTCCAGCCGAGTCAACCCCGCGGTAGGCCCTCCAGCCGCGGCAGACGCTCCAGCCGCGGCAGCCGCTCCAGCCGCTCCAGCCGCGGCAGCCGCTCCAGCCCCTCCAGCCTCGCCAGCCTCTCCATCCGCGGCAGCCGCTCCAGCCGCGGCAGCCGCTCCAGCCGCTCCAACCGCGGCAGCCGCTCCAGCCGCTACCGAGTGGAGCGGCTGCCACGGCTGGAGGGCTACCGCGGCTGGAGCGGCTGCCGCGGCTGGAGCAGTGCAGTGAGTCCAGGGAGTGCAAAGGCACCAGTGGGGATGGAGTGCAGTGAGTCCAAAGACTTCACTGTCACCACTGGGAATGCAGTGCAGTGAGTCCAGGGAGTGCACTTGCACCACTGGGGATGCAGTGCAGTGACTCCAGTGAGTGCACTGACACCACTGGGGATGCACTTCAGTCAGTCCAGTGAGTGTACTGGCACCACTGGGGATGCACTGCAGTGAGTCAAGAGAGTGCACTGGCAGGACTGGGGATGCAGTGCAGTGAGTCCAGAGAGTGCACTGGCACCACTGGGGATGCCCTGCAGTGAGTCCTGAGAGCGCACTGGCACCACTGGGGATGCAGTGCAGTGAGTCCAGAGAGCGCACTGGCACCAGTGGGAATGCGGTGCAGTGAGTCCAGAGAGTGCAATGGCACCACTGGGGATGCACTGCAGTGAGTCCAGAGAGTGCACTAGCACCACTGGGGATGCAGAGCAGTGAGTCCAGAGAGTGCACTGGCACCACTGAGAATGCATTTCAGTGAGTCCAGAGAGTGCCGTTCCAGCCTCGGCATCCGCTCCAGCCGAGTCAACCCCGCGGTAGCCCCTCCAGCCGCGGCAGACGCTCCAGCCGCGGCAGCCGCTCCAGCCGCTCCAGCCGCGGCAGCCGCTCCAGCCCCTCCAGCCGCGCCAGCCTCTCCATCCGCGGCAGCCGCTCCAGCCGCGGCAGCCGCTCCAGCCGCTCCAGCCGCGGCAGCCGCTCCAGCCGCTACCGAGTGGAGCGGCTGCCACGGCTGGAGGGCTACCGCGGCTGGAGCGGCTGCCGCGGCTGGAGCAGTGCAGTGAGTCCAGGGAGTGCAAAGGCACCAGTGGGGATGGAGTGCAGTGAGTCCAAAGACTTCAATGTCACCACTGGGAATGCACTTCAGTCAGTCCAGTGAGTGTACTGGCACCACTGGGGATGCACAGCAGTGAGTCCAGAGAGTGCATTGGCACCACTGGGGATGCAGTGCAGTGAGTCCAGAGAGTGCACTGGCACCATTGGAGATGCAGTGCAGTGAGTCCAGAGAGTGCACTGGCACCACTGGGGATGCAGTGCAGTGAGTCCAGAGAGTGCACTGGCACCAGTGGGGATGCAGTGCAGAGTGTCCAGAGAGTGCACTGGCACCACTGGGATGCACTGCAGTGAGTCCAGAGAGTGCTCTGGCACCACTGGAGATGCACTTCAGTGAGTGCAGAGACTGCACTGGCACCACTGGGGATGCAGTGCAGTGAGTCCAGTGAGTGTACTGGCACCACTGGGGATGCACTGCAGTGAGTCCAGAGAGTGCATTGGCACCACTTGGGATGCACTGCAGTGAGTCCAGAGAGTGCACTGGCACCACTGGGGATGCAGTGCAGTGAGTCCAGAGAGTGCACTGGCACCACTGAGAATGCACTTCAGTGAGTCCAGAGAGTGCACTGGCACCACTGGGGATGCAGTGCCGTGAGTCCAGCGAATGCACTGGCACCACTGGGGATACGGTGCCGGGAGTCCAGAGAGTGCACTGACACCACTGGGGATGCAGTGCAGTGAGTCCACAGAGTGCACTGACACCAGTGGGAATGCGGTGCAGTGAGTCCAGAGAGTGCACTGGCACCACTGGGGATGCACTGCAGTGAGTCCAGAGTGCACTAGCACCACTGGGGATGCAGAGCAGTGAGTCCAGAGAGTGCACTGGCACCACTGAGAATGCATTTCAGTGAGTCCAGAGAGTGCCGTTCCAGCCTCGGTATCCGCTCCAGCCGAGTCAACCCCGCGGTAGGCCCTCCAGCCGCGGCAGACGCTCCAGCCGCGGCAGCCGCTCCAGCCGCTCCAGCCGCGGCAGCCGCTCCAGCCCCTCCAGCCTCGCCAGCCTCTCCATCCGCGGCAGCCGCTCCAGCCGCGGCAGCCGCTCCAGCCGCTCCAACCGCGGCAGCCGCTCCAGCCGCTACCGAGTGGAGCGGCTGCCACGGCTGGAGCGGCTACCGCGGCTGGAGCGGCTGCCGCGGCTGGAGCAGTGCAGTGAGTCCAGGGAGTGCAAAGGCACCAGTGGGGATGGAGTGCAGTGAGTCCAAAGACTTCACTGTCACCACTGGGAATGCAGTGCAGTGAGTCCAGGGAGTGCACTTGCACCACTGGGGATGCAGTGCAGTGACTCCAGTGAGTGCACTGACACCACTGGGGATGCACTTCAGTCAGTCCAGTGAGTGTACTGGCACCACTGGGGATGCACTGCAGTGAGTCAAGAGAGTGCACTGGCAGGACTGGGGATGCAGTGCAGTGAGTCCAGAGAGTGCACTGGCACCACTGGGGATGCCCTGCAGTGAGTCCTGAGAGCGCACTGGCACCACTGGGGATGCAGTGCAGTGAGTCCAGAGAGCGCACTGGCACCAGTGGGAATGCGGTGCAGTGAGTCCAGAGAGTGCAATGGCACCACTGGGGATGCACTGCAGTGAGTCCAGAGAGTGCACTAGCACCACTGGGGATGCAGAGCAGTGAGTCCAGAGAGTGCACTGGCACCACTGAGAATGCATTTCAGTGAGTCCAGAGAGTGCCGTTCCAGCCTCGGCATCCGCTCCAGCCGAGTCAACCCCGCGGTAGCCCCTCCAGCCGCGGCAGACGCTCCAGCCGCGGCAGCCGCTCCAGCCGCTCCAGCCGCGGCAGCCGCTCCAGCCCCTCCAGCCGCGCCAGCCTCTCCATCCGCGGCAGCCGCTCCAGCCGCGGCAGCCGCTCCAGCCGCTCCAGCCGCGGCAGCCGCTCCAGCCGCTACCGAGTTGAGCGGCTGCCACGGCTGGAGGGCTACCGCGGCTGGAGCGGCTGCCGCGGCTGGAGCAGTGCAGTGAGTCCAGGGAGTGCAAAGGCACCAGTGGGGATGGAGTGCAGTGAGTCCAAAGACTTCAATGTCACCACTGGGAATGCACTTCAGTCAGTCCAGTGAGTGTACTGGCACCACTGGGGATGCACAGCAGTGAGTCCAGAGAGTGCATTGGCACCACTGGGGATGCAGTGCAGTGAGTCCAGAGAGTGCACTGGCACCATTGGAGATGCAGTGCAGTGAGTCCAGAGAGTGCACTGGCACCACTGGGGATGCAGTGCAGTGAGTCCAGAGAGTGCACTGGCACCAGTGGGGATGCAGTGCAGAGTGTCCAGAGAGTGCACTGGCACCACTGGGATGCACTGCAGTGAGTCCAGAGAGTGCTCTGGCACCACTGGAGATGCACTTCAGTGAGTGCAGAGACTGCACTGGCACCACTGGGGATGCAGTGCAGTGAGTCCAGTGAGTGTACTGGCACCACTGGGGATGCACTGCAGTGAGTCCAGAGAGTGCATTGGCACCACTTGGGATGCACTGCAGTGAGTCCAGAGAGTGCACTGGCACCACTGGGGATGCAGTGCAGTGAGTCCAGAGAGTGCACTGGCTCCACTGAGAATGCACTTCAGTGAGTCCAGAGAGTGCACTGGCACCACTGTGGATGCAGTGCCGTGAGTCCAGCGAATGCACTGGCACCACTGGGGATACGGTGCCGGGAGTCCAGAGAGTGCACTGACACCACTGGGGATGCAGTGCAGTGAGTCCACAGAGTGCACTGACACCAGTGGGAATGCGGTGCAGTGAGTCCAGAGAGTGCACTGGCACCACTGGGGATGCACTGCAGTGAGTCCAGAGTGCACTAGCACCACTGGGGATGCAGAGCAGTGAGTCCAGAGAGTGCACTGGCACCACTGAGAATGCATTTCAGTGAGTCCAGAGAGTGCCGTTCCAGCCTCGGTATCCGCTCCAGCCGAGTCAACCCCGCGGTAGGCCCTCCAGCCGCGGCAGACGCTCCAGCCGCGGCAGCCGCTCCAGCCGCTCCAGCCGCGGCAGCCGCTCCAGCCCCTCCAGCCTCGCCAGCCTCTCCATCCGCGGCAGCCGCTCCAGCCGCGGCAGCCGCTCCAGCCGCTCCAACCGCGGCAGCCGCTCCAGCCGCTACCGAGTGGAGCGGCTGCCACGGCTGGAGGGCTACCGCGGCTGGAGCGGCTGCCGCGGCTGGAGCAGTGCAGTGAGTCCAGGGAGTGCAAAGGCACCAGTGGGGATGGAGTGCAGTGAGTCCAAAGACTTCACTGTCACCACTGGGAATGCAGTGCAGTGAGTCCAGGGAGTGCACTTGCACCACTGGGGATGCAGTGCAGTGACTCCAGTGAGTGCACTGACACCACTGGGGATGCACTTCAGTCAGTCCAGTGAGTGTACTGGCACCACTGGGGATGCACTGCAGTGAGTCAAGAGAGTGCACTGGCAGGACTGGGGATGCAGTGCAGTGAGTCCAGAGAGTGCACTGGCACCACTGGGGATGCCCTGCAGTGAGTCCTGAGAGCGCACTGGCACCACTGGGGATGCAGTGCAGTGAGTCCAGAGAGCGCACTGGCACCAGTGGGAATGCGGTGCAGTGAGTCCAGAGAGTGCAATGGCACCACTGGGGATGCACTGCAGTGAGTCCAGAGAGTGCACTAGCACCACTGGGGATGCAGAGCAGTGAGTCCAGAGAGTGCACTGGCACCACTGAGAATGCATTTCAGTGAGTCCAGAGAGTGCCGTTCCAGCCTCGGCATCCGCTCCAGCCGAGTCAACCCCGCAGTAGCCCCTCCAGCCGCGGCAGACGCTCCAGCCGCGGCAGCCGCTCCAGCCGCTCCAGCCGCGGCAGCCGCTCCAGCCCCTCCAGCCGCGCCAGCCTCTCCATCCGCGGCAGCCGCTCCAGCCGCGGCAGCCGCTCCAGCCGCTCCAACCGCGGCAGCCGCTCCAGCCGCGGCAGCCGCTCCAGCCGCTCCAGCCGCGGCAGCCGCTCCAGCCGCTACCGAGTGGAGCGGCTGCCACGGCTGGAGGGCTACCGCGGCTGGAGCGGCTGCCGCGGCTGGAGCAGTGCAGTGAGTCCAGGGAGTGCAAAGGCACCAGTGGGGATGGAGTGCAGTGAGTCCAAAGACTTCAATGTCACCACTGGGAATGCACTTCAGTCAGTCCAGTGAGTGTACTGGCACCACTGGGGATGCACAGCAGTGAGTCCAGAGAGTGCATTGGCACCACTGGGGATGCAGTGCAGTGAGTCCAGAGAGTGCACTGGCACCATTGGAGATGCAGTGCAGTGAGTCCAGAGAGTGCACTGGCACCACTGGGGATGCAGTGCAGTGAGTCCAGAGAGTGCACTGGCACCAGTGGGGATGCAGTGCAGAGTGTCCAGAGAGTGCACTGGCACCACTGGGATGCACTGCAGTGAGTCCAGAGAGTGCTCTGGCACCACTGGAGATGCACTTCAGTGAGTGCAGAGACTGCACTGGCACCACTGGGGATGCAGTGCAGTGAGTCCAGTGAGTGTACTGGCACCACTGGGGATGCACTGCAGTGAGTCCAGAGAGTGCATTGGCACCACTTGGGATGCACTGCAGTGAGTCCAGAGAGTGCACTGGCACCACTGGGGATGCAGTGCAGTGAGTCCAGAGAGTGCACTGGCTCCACTGAGAATGCACTTCAGTGAGTCCAGAGAGTGCACTGGCACCACTGTGGATGCAGTGCCGTGAGTCCAGCGAATGCACTGGCACCACTGGGGATACGGTGCCGGGAGTCCAGAGAGTGCACTGACACCACTGGGGATGCAGTGCAGTGAGTCCACAGAGTGCACTGACACCAGTGGGAATGCGGTGCAGTGAGTCCAGAGAGTGCACTGGCACCACTGGGGATGCACTGCAGTGAGTCCAGAGTGCACTAGCACCACTGGGGATGCAGAGCAGTGAGTCCAGAGAGTGCACTGGCACCACTGAGAATGCATTTCAGTGAGTCCAGAGAGTGCCGTTCCAGCCTCGGTATCCGCTCCAGCCGAGTCAACCCCGCGGTAGGCCCTCCAGCCGCGGCAGACGCTCCAGCCGCGGCAGCCGCTCCAGCCGCTCCAGCCGCGGCAGCCGCTCCAGCCCCTCCAGCCTCGCCAGCCTCTCCATCCGCGGCAGCCGCTCCAGCCGCGGCAGCCGCTCCAGCCGCTCCAACCGCGGCAGCCGCTCCAGCCGCTACCGAGTGGAGCGGCTGCCACGGCTGGAGGGCTACCGCGGCTGGAGCGGCTGCCGCGGCTGGAGCAGTGCAGTGAGTCCAGGGAGTGCAAAGGCACCAGTGGGGATGGAGTGCAGTGAGTCCAAAGACTTCACTGTCACCACTGGGAATGCAGTGCAGTGAGTCCAGGGAGTGCACTTGCACCACTGGGGATGCAGTGCAGTGACTCCAGTGAGTGCACTGACACCACTGGGGATGCACTTCAGTCAGTCCAGTGAGTGTACTGGCACCACTGGGGATGCACTGCAGTGAGTCAAGAGAGTGCACTGGCAGGACTGGGGATGCAGTGCAGTGAGTCCAGAGAGTGCACTGGCACCACTGGGGATGCCCTGCAGTGAGTCCTGAGAGCGCACTGGCACCACTGGGGATGCAGTGCAGTGAGTCCAGAGAGCGCACTGGCACCAGTGGGAATGCGGTGCAGTGAGTCCAGAGAGTGCAATGGCACCACTGGGGATGCACTGCAGTGAGTCCAGAGAGTGCACTAGCACCACTGGGGATGCAGAGCACTGAGTCCAGAGAGTGCACTGGCACCACTGAGAATGCATTTCAGTGAGTCCAGAGAGTGCCGTTCCAGCCTCGGCATCCGCTCCAGCCGAGTCAACCCCGCGGTAGCCCCTCCAGCCGCGGCAGACGCTCCAGCCGCGGCAGCCGCTCCAGCCGCTCCAGCCGCGGCAGCCGCTCCAGCCCCTCCAGCCGCGCCAGCCTCTCCATCCGCGGCAGCCGCTCCAGCCGCGGCAGCCGCTCCAGCCGCGGCAGCCGCTCCAGCCGCTACCGAGTGGAGCGGCTGCCACGGCTGGAGGGCTACCGCGGCTGGAGCGGCTGCCGCGGCTGGAGCAGTGCAGTGAGTCCAGGGAGTGCAAAGGCACCAGTGGGGATGGAGTGCAGTGAGTCCAAAGACTTCAATGTCACCACTGGGAATGCACTTCAGTCAGTCCAGTGAGTGTACTGGCACCACTGGGGATGCACAGCAGTGAGTCCAGAGAGTGCATTGGCACCACTGGGGATGCAGTGCAGTGAGTCCAGAGAGTGCACTGGCACCATTGGAGATGCAGTGCAGTGAGTCCAGAGAGTGCACTGGCACCACTGGGGATGCAGTGCAGTGAGTCCAGAGAGTGCACTGGCACCAGTGGGGATGCAGTGCAGAGTGTCCAGAGAGTGCACTGGCACCACAGGTGATGCACTGCAGTGAGTCCAGAGAGTGCTCTGGCACCACTGGAGATGCACTTCAGTGAGTGCAGAGACTGCACTGGCACCACTGGGGATGCAGTGCAGTGAGTCCAGTGAGTGTACTGGCACCACTGGGGATGCACTGCAGTGAGTCCAGAGAGTGCATTGGCACCACTTGGGATGCACTGCAGTGAGTCCAGAGAGTGCACTGGCACCACTGGGGATGCAGTGCAGTGAGTCCAGAGAGTGCACTGGCTCCACTGAGAATGCACTTCAGTGAGTCCAGAGAGTGCACTGGCACCACTGTGGATGCAGTGCCGTGAGTCCAGCGAATGCACTGGCACCACTGGGGATACGGTGCCGGGAGTCCAGAGAGTGCACTGGCAGCACTGGGGATGCAGTGCAGTGAGTCCACAGAGTGCACTGACACCAGTGGGAATGCGGTGCAGTGAGTCCAGAGAGTGCACTGGCACCACTGGGGATGCACTGCAGTGAGTCCAGAGTGCACTAGCACCACTGGGGATGCAGAGCAGTGAGTCCAGAGAGTGCACTGGCACCACTGAGAATGCATTTCAGTGAGTCCAGAGAGTGCCGTTCCAGCCTCGGTATCCGCTCCAGCCGAGTCAACCCCGCGGTAGGCCCTCCAGCCGCGGCAGACGCTCCAGCCGCGGCAGCCGCTCCAGCCGCTCCAGCCGCGGCAGCCGCTCCAGCCCCTCCAGCCTCGCCAGCCTCTCCATCCGCGGCAGCCGCTCCAGCCGCGGCAGCCGCTCCAGCCGCTCCAACCGCGGCAGCCGCTCCAGCCGCTACCGAGTGGAGCGGCTGCCACGGCTGGAGGGCTACCGCGGCTGGAGCGGCTGCCGCGGCTGGAGCAGTGCAGTGAGTCCAGGGAGTGCAAAGGCACCAGTGGGGATGGAGTGCAGTGAGTCCAAAGACTTCACTGTCACCACTGGGAATGCAGTGCAGTGAGTCCAGGGAGTGCACTTGCACCACTGGGGATGCAGTGCAGTGACTCCAGTGAGTGCACTGACACCACTGGGGATGCACTTCAGTCAGTCCAGTGAGTGTACTGGCACCACTGGGGATGCACTGCAGTGAGTCAAGAGAGTGCACTGGCAGGACTGGGGATGCAGTGCAGTGAGTCCAGAGAGTGCACTCGCACCACTGGGGATGCCCTGCAGTGAGTCCTGAGAGCGCACTGGCACCACTGGGGATGCAGTGCAGTGAGTCCAGAGAGCGCACTGGCACCAGTGGGAATGCGGTGCAGTGAGTCCAGAGAGTGCAATGGCACCACTGGGGATGCACTGCAGTGAGTCCAGAGAGTGCACTAGCACCACTGGGGATGCAGAGCAGTGAGTCCAGAGAGTGCACTGGCACCACTGAGAATGCATTTCAGTGAGTCCAGAGAGTGCCGTTCCAGCCTCGGCATCCGCTCCAGCCGAGTCAACCCCGCGGTAGCCCCTCCAGCCGCGGCAGACGCTCCAGCCGCGGCAGCCGCTCCAGCCGCTCCAGCCGCGGCAGCCGCTCCAGCCCCTCCAGCCGCGCCAGCCTCTCCATCCGCGGCAGCCGCTCCAGCCGCGGCAGCCGCTCCAGCCGCTCCAGCCGCGGCAGCCGCTCCAGCCGCTACCGAGTGGAGCGGCTGCCACGGCTGGAGGGCTACCGCGGCTGGAGCGGCTGCCGCGGCTGGAGCAGTGCAGTGAGTCCAGGGAGTGCAAAGGCACCAGTGGGGATGGAGTGCAGTGAGTCCAAAGACTTCAATGTCACCACTGGGAATGCACTTCAGTCAGTCCAGTGAGTGTACTGGCACCACTGGGGATGCACAGCAGTGAGTCCAGAGAGTGCATTGGCACCACTGGGGATGCAGTGCAGTGAGTCCAGAGAGTGCACTGGCACCATTGGAGATGCAGTGCAGTGAGTCCAGAGAGTGCACTGGCACCACTGGGGATGCAGTGCAGTGAGTCCAGAGAGTGCACTGGCACCAGTGGGGATGCAGTGCAGAGTGTCCAGAGAGTGCACTGGCACCACTGGGATGCACTGCAGTGAGTCCAGAGAGTGCTCTGGCACCACTGGAGATGCACTTCAGTGAGTGCAGAGACTGCACTGGCACCACTGGGGATGCAGTGCAGTGAGTCCAGTGAGTGTACTGGCACCACTGGGGATGCAGTGCAGTGAGTCCAGAGAGTGCACTGGCTCCACTGAGAATGCACTTCAGTGAGTCCAGAGAGTGCACTGGCACCACTGTGGATGCAGTGCCGTGAGTCCAGCGAATGCACTGGCACCACTGGGGATACGGTGCCGGGAGTCCAGAGAGTGCACTGACACCACTGGGGATGCAGTGCAGTGAGTCCACAGAGTGCACTGACACCAGTGGGAATGCGGTGCAGTGAGTCCAGAGAGTGCACTGGCACCACTGGGGATGCACTGCAGTGAGTCCAGAGTGCACTAGCACCACTGGGGATGCAGAGCAGTGAGTCCAGAGAGTGCCGTTCCAGCCTCGGTATCCGCTCCAGCCGAGTCAACCCCGCGGTAGGCCCTCCAGCCGCGGCAGACGCTCCAGCCGCGGCAGCCGCTCCAGCCGCTCCAGCCGCGGCAGCCGCTCCAGCCCCTCCAGCCTCGCCAGCCTCTCCATCCGCGGCAGCCGCTCCAGCCGCGGCAGCCGCTCCAGCCGCTCCAACCGCGGCAGCCGCTCCAGCCGCTACCGAGTGGAGCGGCTGCCACGGCTGGAGGGCTACCGCGGCTGGAGCGGCTGCCGCGGCTGGAGCAGTGCAGTGAGTCCAGGGAGTGCAAAGGCACCAGTGGGGATGGAGTGCAGTGAGTCCAAAGACTTCACTGTCACCACTGGGAATGCAGTGCAGTGAGTCCAGGGAGTGCACTTGCACCACTGGGGATGCAGTGCAGTGACTCCAGTGAGTGCACTGACACCACTGGGGATGCACTTCAGTCAGTCCAGTGAGTGTACTGGCACCACTGGGGATGCACTGCAGTGAGTCAAGAGAGTGCACTGGCAGGACTGGGGATGCAGTGCAGTGAGTCCAGAGAGTGCACTGGCACCACTGGGGATGCCCTGCAGTGAGTCCTGAGAGCGCACTGGCACCACTGGGGATGCAGTGCAGTGAGTCCAGAGAGCGCACTGGCACCAGTGGGAATGCGGTGCAGTGAGTCCAGAGAGTGCAATGGCACCACTGGGGATGCACTGCAGTGAGTCCAGAGAGTGCACTAGCACCACTGGGGATGCAGAGCAGTGAGTCCAGAGAGTGCACTGGCACCACTGAGAATGCATTTCAGTGAGTCCAGAGAGTGCCGTTCCAGCCTCGGCATCCGCTCCAGCCGAGTCAACCCCGCGGTAGCCCCTCCAGCCGCGGCAGACGCTCCAGCCGCGGCAGCCGCTCCAGCCGCTCCAGCCGCGGCAGCCGCTCCAGCCCCTCCAGCCGCGCCAGCCTCTCCATCCGCGGCAGCCGCTCCAGCCGCGGCAGCCGCTCCAGCCGCTCCAGCCGCGGCAGCCGCTCCAGCCGCTACCGAGTGGAGCGGCTGCCACGGCTGGAGGGCTACCGCGGCTGGAGCGGCTGCCGCGGCTGGAGCAGTGCAGTGAGTCCAGGGAGTGCAAAGGCACCAGTGGGGATGGAGTGCAGTGAGTCCAAAGACTTCAATGTCACCACTGGGAATGCACTTCAGTCAGTCCAGTGAGTGTACTGGCACCACTGGGGATGCACAGCAGTGAGTCCAGAGAGTGCATTGGCACCACTGGGGATGCAGTGCAGTGAGTCCAGAGAGTGCACTGGCACCATTGGAGATGCAGTGCAGTGAGTCCAGAGAGTGCACTGGCACCACTGGGGATGCAGTGCAGTGAGTCCAGAGAGTGCACTGGCACCAGTGGGGATGCAGTGCAGAGTGTCCAGAGAGTGCACTGGCACCACTGGGATGCACTGCAGTGAGTCCAGAGAGTGCTCTGGCACCACTGGAGATGCACTTCAGTGAGTGCAGAGACTGCACTGGCACCACTGGGGATGCAGTGCAGTGAGTCCAGTGAGTGTACTGGCACCACTGGGGATGCACTGCAGTGAGTCCAGAGAGTGCATTGGCACCACTTGGGATGCACTGCAGTGAGTCCAGAGAGTGCACTGGCACCACTGGGGATGCAGTGCAGTGAGTCCAGAGAGTGCACTGGCACCACTGAGAATGCACTTCAGTGAGTCCAGAGAGTGCACTGGCACCACTGGGGATGCAGTGCCGTGAGTCCAGCGAATGCACTGGCACCACTGGGGATACGGTGCCGGGAGTCCAGAGAGTGCACTGACACCACTGGGGATGCAGTGCAGTGAGTCCACAGAGTGCACTGACACCAGTGGGAATGCGGTGCAGTGAGTCCAGAGAGTGCACTGGCACCACTGGGGATGCACTGCAGTGAGTCCAGAGTGCACTAGCACCACTGGGGATGCAGAGCAGTGAGTCCAGAGAGTGCACTGGCACCACTGAGAATGCATTTCAGTGAGTCCAGAGAGTGCCGTTCCAGCCTCGGTATCCGCTCCAGCCGAGTCAACCCCGCGGTAGGCCCTCCAGCCGCGGCAGACGCTCCAGCCGCGGCAGCCGCTCCAGCCGCTCCAGCCGCGGCAGCCGCTCCAGCCCCTCCAGCCTCGCCAGCCTCTCCATCCGCGGCAGCCGCTCCAGCCGCGGCAGCCGCTCCAGCCGCTCCAACCGCGGCAGCCGCTCCAGCCGCTACCGAGTGGAGCGGCTGCCACGGCTGGAGCGGCTACCGCGGCTGGAGCGGCTGCCGCGGCTGGAGCAGTGCAGTGAGTCCAGGGAGTGCAAAGGCACCAGTGGGGATGGAGTGCAGTGAGTCCAAAGACTTCACTGTCACCACTGGGAATGCAGTGCAGTGAGTCCAGGGAGTGCACTTGCACCACTGGGGATGCAGTGCAGTGACTCCAGTGAGTGCACTGACACCACTGGGGATGCACTTCAGTCAGTCCAGTGAGTGTACTGGCACCACTGGGGATGCACTGCAGTGAGTCAAGAGAGTGCACTGGCAGGACTGGGGATGCAGTGCAGTGAGTCCAGAGAGTGCACTGGCACCACTGGGGATGCCCTGCAGTGAGTCCTGAGAGCGCACTGGCACCACTGGGGATGCAGTGCAGTGAGTCCAGAGAGCGCACTGGCACCAGTGGGAATGCGGTGCAGTGAGTCCAGAGAGTGCAATGGCACCACTGGGGATGCACTGCAGTGAGTCCAGAGAGTGCACTAGCACCACTGGGGATGCAGAGCAGTGAGTCCAGAGAGTGCACTGGCACCACTGAGAATGCATTTCAGTGAGTCCAGAGAGTGCCGTTCCAGCCTCGGCATCCGCTCCAGCCGAGTCAACCCCGCGGTAGCCCCTCCAGCCGCGGCAGACGCTCCAGCCGCGGCAGCCGCTCCAGCCGCTCCAGCCGCGGCAGCCGCTCCAGCCCCTCCAGCCGCGCCAGCCTCTCCATCCGCGGCAGCCGCTCCAGCCGCGGCAGCCGCTCCAGCCGCTCCAGCCGCGGCAGCCGCTCCAGCCGCTACCGAGTTGAGCGGCTGCCACGGCTGGAGGGCTACCGCGGCTGGAGCGGCTGCCGCGGCTGGAGCAGTGCAGTGAGTCCAGGGAGTGCAAAGGCACCAGTGGGGATGGAGTGCAGTGAGTCCAAAGACTTCAATGTCACCACTGGGAATGCACTTCAGTCAGTCCAGTGAGTGTACTGGCACCACTGGGGATGCACAGCAGTGAGTCCAGAGAGTGCATTGGCACCACTGGGGATGCAGTGCAGTGAGTCCAGAGAGTGCACTGGCACCATTGGAGATGCAGTGCAGTGAGTCCAGAGAGTGCACTGGCACCACTGGGGATGCAGTGCAGTGAGTCCAGAGAGTGCACTGGCACCAGTGGGGATGCAGTGCAGAGTGTCCAGAGAGTGCACTGGCACCACTGGGATGCACTGCAGTGAGTCCAGAGAGTGCTCTGGCACCACTGGAGATGCACTTCAGTGAGTGCAGAGACTGCACTGGCACCACTGGGGATGCAGTGCAGTGAGTCCAGTGAGTGTACTGGCACCACTGGGGATGCACTGCAGTGAGTCCAGAGAGTGCATTGGCACCACTTGGGATGCACTGCAGTGAGTCCAGAGAGTGCACTGGCACCACTGGGGATGCAGTGCAGTGAGTCCAGAGAGTGCACTGGCTCCACTGAGAATGCACTTCAGTGAGTCCAGAGAGTGCACTGGCACCACTGTGGATGCAGTGCCGTGAGTCCAGCGAATGCACTGGCACCACTGGGGATACGGTGCCGGGAGTCCAGAGAGTGCACTGACACCACTGGGGATGCAGTGCAGTGAGTCCACAGAGTGCACTGACACCAGTGGGAATGCGGTGCAGTGAGTCCAGAGAGTGCACTGGCACCACTGGGGATGCACTGCAGTGAGTCCAGAGTGCACTAGCACCACTGGGGATGCAGAGCAGTGAGTCCAGAGAGTGCACTGGCACCACTGAGAATGCATTTCAGTGAGTCCAGAGAGTGCCGTTCCAGCCTCGGTATCCGCTCCAGCCGAGTCAACCCCGCGGTAGGCCCTCCAGCCGCGGCAGACGCTCCAGCCGCGGCAGCCGCTCCAGCCGCTCCAGCCGCGGCAGCCGCTCCAGCCCCTCCAGCCTCGCCAGCCTCTCCATCCGCGGCAGCCGCTCCAGCCGCGGCAGCCGCTCCAGCCGCTCCAACCGCGGCAGCCGCTCCAGCCGCTACCGAGTGGAGCGGCTGCCACGGCTGGAGGGCTACCGCGGCTGGAGCGGCTGCCGCGGCTGGAGCAGTGCAGTGAGTCCAGGGAGTGCAAAGGCACCAGTGGGGATGGAGTGCAGTGAGTCCAAAGACTTCACTGTCACCACTGGGAATGCAGTGCAGTGAGTCCAGGGAGTGCACTTGCACCACTGGGGATGCAGTGCAGTGACTCCAGTGAGTGCACTGACACCACTGGGGATGCACTTCAGTCAGTCCAGTGAGTGTACTGGCACCACTGGGGATGCACTGCAGTGAGTCAAGAGAGTGCACTGGCAGGACTGGGGATGCAGTGCAGTGAGTCCAGAGAGTGCACTGGCACCACTGGGGATGCCCTGCAGTGAGTCCTGAGAGCGCACTGGCACCACTGGGGATGCAGTGCAGTGAGTCCAGAGAGCGCACTGGCACCAGTGGGAATGCGGTGCAGTGAGTCCAGAGAGTGCAATGGCACCACTGGGGATGCACTGCAGTGAGTCCAGAGAGTGCACTAGCACCACTGGGGATGCAGAGCAGTGAGTCCAGAGAGTGCACTGGCACCACTGAGAATGCATTTCAGTGAGTCCAGAGAGTGCCGTTCCAGCCTCGGCATCCGCTCCAGCCGAGTCAACCCCGCAGTAGCCCCTCCAGCCGCGGCAGACGCTCCAGCCGCGGCAGCCGCTCCAGCCGCTCCAGCCGCGGCAGCCGCTCCAGCCCCTCCAGCCGCGCCAGCCTCTCCATCCGCGGCAGCCGCTCCAGCCGCGGCAGCCGCTCCAGCCGCTCCAACCGCGGCAGCCGCTCCAGCCGCGGCAGCCGCTCCAGCCGCTCCAGCCGCGGCAGCCGCTCCAGCCGCTACCGAGTGGAGCGGCTGCCACGGCTGGAGGGCTACCGCGGCTGGAGCGGCTGCCGCGGCTGGAGCAGTGCAGTGAGTCCAGGGAGTGCAAAGGCACCAGTGGGGATGGAGTGCAGTGAGTCCAAAGACTTCAATGTCACCACTGGGAATGCACTTCAGTCAGTCCAGTGAGTGTACTGGCACCACTGGGGATGCACAGCAGTGAGTCCAGAGAGTGCATTGGCACCACTGGGGATGCAGTGCAGTGAGTCCAGAGAGTGCACTGGCACCATTGGAGATGCAGTGCAGTGAGTCCAGAGAGTGCACTGGCACCACTGGGGATGCAGTGCAGTGAGTCCAGAGAGTGCACTGGCACCAGTGGGGATGCAGTGCAGAGTGTCCAGAGAGTGCACTGGCACCACTGGGATGCACTGCAGTGAGTCCAGAGAGTGCTCTGGCACCACTGGAGATGCACTTCAGTGAGTGCAGAGACTGCACTGGCACCACTGGGGATGCAGTGCAGTGAGTCCAGTGAGTGTACTGGCACCACTGGGGATGCACTGCAGTGAGTCCAGAGAGTGCATTGGCACCACTTGGGATGCACTGCAGTGAGTCCAGAGAGTGCACTGGCACCACTGGGGATGCAGTGCAGTGAGTCCAGAGAGTGCACTGGCTCCACTGAGAATGCACTTCAGTGAGTCCAGAGAGTGCACTGGCACCACTGTGGATGCAGTGCCGTGAGTCCAGCGAATGCACTGGCACCACTGGGGATACGGTGCCGGGAGTCCAGAGAGTGCACTGACACCACTGGGGATGCAGTGCAGTGAGTCCACAGAGTGCACTGACACCAGTGGGAATGCGGTGCAGTGAGTCCAGAGAGTGCACTGGCACCACTGGGGATGCACTGCAGTGAGTCCAGAGTGCACTAGCACCACTGGGGATGCAGAGCAGTGAGTCCAGAGAGTGCACTGGCACCACTGAGAATGCATTTCAGTGAGTCCAGAGAGTGCCGTTCCAGCCTCGGTATCCGCTCCAGCCGAGTCAACCCCGCGGTAGGCCCTCCAGCCGCGGCAGACGCTCCAGCCGCGGCAGCCGCTCCAGCCGCTCCAGCCGCGGCAGCCGCTCCAGCCCCTCCAGCCTCGCCAGCCTCTCCATCCGCGGCAGCCGCTCCAGCCGCGGCAGCCGCTCCAGCCGCTCCAACCGCGGCAGCCGCTCCAGCCGCTACCGAGTGGAGCGGCTGCCACGGCTGGAGGGCTACCGCGGCTGGAGCGGCTGCCGCGGCTGGAGCAGTGCAGTGAGTCCAGGGAGTGCAAAGGCACCAGTGGGGATGGAGTGCAGTGAGTCCAAAGACTTCACTGTCACCACTGGGAATGCAGTGCAGTGAGTCCAGGGAGTGCACTTGCACCACTGGGGATGCAGTGCAGTGACTCCAGTGAGTGCACTGACACCACTGGGGATGCACTTCAGTCAGTCCAGTGAGTGTACTGGCACCACTGGGGATGCACTGCAGTGAGTCAAGAGAGTGCACTGGCAGGACTGGGGATGCAGTGCAGTGAGTCCAGAGAGTGCACTGGCACCACTGGGGATGCCCTGCAGTGAGTCCTGAGAGCGCACTGGCACCACTGGGGATGCAGTGCAGTGAGTCCAGAGAGCGCACTGGCACCAGTGGGAATGCGGTGCAGTGAGTCCAGAGAGTGCAATGGCACCACTGGGGATGCACTGCAGTGAGTCCAGAGAGTGCACTAGCACCACTGGGGATGCAGAGCAGTGAGTCCAGAGAGTGCACTGGCACCACTGAGAATGCATTTCAGTGAGTCCAGAGAGTGCCGTTCCAGCCTCGGCATCCGCTCCAGCCGAGTCAACCCCGCGGTAGCCCCTCCAGCCGCGGCAGCCGCTCCAGCCGCTCCAGCCGCGGCAGCCGCTCCAGCCCCTCCAGCCGCGCCAGCCTCTCCATCCGCGGCAGCCGCTCCAGCCGCGGCAGCCGCTCCAGCCGCTCCAGCCGCTCCAGCCGCTACCGAGTGGAGCGGCTGCCACGGCTGGAGGGCTACCGCGGCTGGAGCGGCTGCCGCGGCTGGAGCAGTGCAGTGAGTCCAGGGAGTGCAAAGGCACCAGTGGGGATGGAGTGCAGTGAGTCCAAAGACTTCAATGTCACCACTGGGAATGCACTTCAGTCAGTCCAGTGAGTGTACTGGCACCACTGGGGATGCACAGCAGTGAGTCCAGAGAGTGCATTGGCACCACTGGGGATGCAGTGCAGTGAGTCCAGAGAGTGCACTGGCACCATTGGAGATGCAGTGCAGTGAGTCCAGAGAGTGCACTGGCACCACTGGGGATGCAGTGCAGTGAGTCCAGAGAGTGCACTGGCACCAGTGGGGATGCAGTGCAGAGTGTCCAGAGAGTGCACTGGCACCACAGGTGATGCACTGCAGTGAGTCCAGAGAGTGCTCTGGCACCACTGGAGATGCACTTCAGTGAGTGCAGAGACTGCACTGGCACCACTGGGGATGCAGTGCAGTGAGTCCAGTGAGTGTACTGGCACCACTGGGGATGCACTGCAGTGAGTCCAGAGAGTGCATTGGCACCACTTGGGATGCACTGCAGTGAGTCCAGAGAGTGCACTGGCACCACTGGGGATGCAGTGCAGTGAGTCCAGAGAGTGCACTGGCTCCACTGAGAATGCACTTCAGTGAGTCCAGAGAGTGCACTGGCACCACTGTGGATGCAGTGCCGTGAGTCCAGCGAATGCACTGGCACCACTGGGGATACGGTGCCGGGAGTCCAGAGAGTGCACTGACACCACTGGGGATGCAGTGCAGTGAGTCCACAGAGTGCACTGACACCAGTGGGAATGCGGTGCAGTGAGTCCAGAGAGTGCACTGGCACCACTGGGGATGCACTGCAGTGAGTCCAGAGTGCACTAGCACCACTGGGGATGCAGAGCAGTGAGTCCAGAGAGTGCACTGGCACCACTGAGAATGCATTTCAGTGAGTCCAGAGAGTGCCGTTCCAGCCTCGGTATCCGCTCCAGCCGAGTCAACCCCGCGGTAGGCCCTCCAGCCGCGGCAGACGCTCCAGCCGCGGCAGCCGCTCCAGCCGCTCCAGCCGCGGCAGCCGCTCCAGCCCCTCCAGCCTCGCCAGCCTCTCCATCCGCGGCAGCCGCTCCAGCCGCGGCAGCCGCTCCAGCCGCTCCAACCGCGGCAGCCGCTCCAGCCGCTACCGAGTGGAGCGGCTGCCACGGCTGGAGGGCTACCGCGGCTGGAGCGGCTGCCGCGGCTGGAGCAGTGCAGTGAGTCCAGGGAGTGCAAAGGCACCAGTGGGGATGGAGTGCAGTGAGTCCAAAGACTTCACTGTCACCACTGGGAATGCAGTGCAGTGAGTCCAGGGAGTGCACTTGCACCACTGGGGATGCAGTGCAGTGACTCCAGTGAGTGCACTGACACCACTGGGGATGCACTTCAGTCAGTCCAGTGAGTGTACTGGCACCACTGGGGATGCACTGCAGTGAGTCAAGAGAGTGCACTGGCAGGACTGGGGATGCAGTGCAGTGAGTCCAGAGAGTGCACTCGCACCACTGGGGATGCCCTGCAGTGAGTCCTGAGAGCGCACTGGCACCACTGGGGATGCAGTGCAGTGAGTCCAGAGAGCGCACTGGCACCAGTGGGAATGCGGTGCAGTGAGTCCAGAGAGTGCAATGGCACCACTGGGGATGCACTGCAGTGAGTCCAGAGAGTGCACTAGCACCACTGGGGATGCAGAGCAGTGAGTCCAGAGAGTGCACTGGCACCACTGAGAATGCATTTCAGTGAGTCCAGAGAGTGCCGTTCCAGCCTCGGCATCCGCTCCAGCCGAGTCAACCCCGCGGTAGCCCCTCCAGCCGCGGCAGACGCTCCAGCCGCGGCAGCCGCTCCAGCCGCTCCAGCCGCGGCAGCCGCTCCAGCCCCTCCAGCCGCGCCAGCCTCTCCATCCGCGGCAGCCGCTCCAGCCGCGGCAGCCGCTCCAGCCGCTCCAGCCGCGGCAGCCGCTCCAGCCGCTACCGAGTGGAGCGGCTGCCACGGCTGGAGGGCTACCGCGGCTGGAGCGGCTGCCGCGGCTGGAGCAGTGCAGTGAGTCCAGGGAGTGCAAAGGCACCAGTGGGGATGGAGTGCAGTGAGTCCAAAGACTTCAATGTCACCACTGGGAATGCACTTCAGTCAGTCCAGTGAGTGTACTGGCACCACTGGGGATGCACAGCAGTGAGTCCAGAGAGTGCATTGGCACCACTGGGGATGCAGTGCAGTGAGTCCAGAGAGTGCACTGGCACCATTGGAGATGCAGTGCAGTGAGTCCAGAGAGTGCACTGGCACCACTGGGGATGCAGTGCAGTGAGTCCAGAGAGTGCACTGGCACCAGTGGGGATGCAGTGCAGAGTGTCCAGAGAGTGCACTGGCACCACTGGGATGCACTGCAGTGAGTCCAGAGAGTGCTCTGGCACCACTGGAGATGCACTTCAGTGAGTGCAGAGACTGCACTGGCACCACTGGGGATGCAGTGCAGTGAGTCCAGTGAGTGTACTGGCACCACTGGGGATGCACTGCAGTGAGTCCAGAGAGTGCATTGGCACCACTTGGGATGCACTGCAGTGAGTCCAGAGAGTGCACTGGCACCACTGGGGATGCAGTGCCGTGAGTCCAGCGAATGCACTGGCACCACTGGGGATACGGTGCCGGGAGTCCAGAGAGTGCACTGACACCACTGGGAATGCGGTGCAGTGAGTCCAGAGAGTGCACTGGCACCACTGGGGATGCACTGCAGTGAGTCCAGAGTGCACTAGCACCACTGGGGATGCAGAGCAGTGAGTCCAGAGAGTGCACTGGCACCACTGAGAATGCATTTCAGTGAGTCCAGAGAGTGCCGTTCCAGCCTCGGTATCCGCTCCAGCCGAGTCAACCCCGCGGTAGGCCCTCCAGCCGCGGCAGACGCTCCAGCCGCGGCAGCCGCTCCAGCCGCTCCAGCCGCGGCAGCCGCTCCAGCCCCTCCAGCCTCGCCAGCCTCTCCATCCGCGGCAGCCGCTCCAGCCGCGGCAGCCGCTCCAGCCGCTCCAACCGCGGCAGCCGCTCCAGCCGCTACCGAGTGGAGCGGCTGCCACGGCTGGAGGGCTACCGCGGCTGGAGCGGCTGCCGCGGCTGGAGCAGTGCAGTGAGTCCAGGGAGTGCAAAGGCACCAGTGGGGATGGAGTGCAGTGAGTCCAAAGACTTCACTGTCACCACTGGGAATGCAGTGCAGTGAGTCCAGGGAGTGCACTTGCACCACTGGGGATGCAGTGCAGTGACTCCAGTGAGTGCACTGACACCACTGGGGATGCACTTCAGTCAGTCCAGTGAGTGTACTGGCACCACTGGGGATGCACTGCAGTGAGTCAAGAGAGTGCACTGGCAGGACTGGGGATGCAGTGCAGTGAGTCCAGAGAGTGCACTGGCACCACTGGGGATGCCCTGCAGTGAGTCCTGAGAGCGCACTGGCACCACTGGGGATGCAGTGCAGTGAGTCCAGAGAGCGCACTGGCACCAGTGGGAATGCGGTGCAGTGAGTCCAGAGAGTGCAATGGCACCACTGGGGATGCACTGCAGTGAGTCCAGAGAGTGCACTAGCACCACTGGGGATGCAGAGCAGTGAGTCCAGAGAGTGCACTGGCACCACTGAGAATGCATTTCAGTGAGTCCAGAGAGTGCCGTTCCAGCCTCGGCATCCGCTCCAGCCGAGTCAACCCCGCGGTAGCCCCTCCAGCCGCGGCAGACGCTCCAGCCGCGGCAGCCGCTCCAGCCGCTCCAGCCGCGGCAGCCGCTCCAGCCCCTCCAGCCGCGCCAGCCTCTCCATCCGCGGCAGCCGCTCCAGCCGCGGCAGCCGCTCCAGCCGCTCCAGCCGCGGCAGCCGCTCCAGCCGCTACCGAGTGGAGCGGCTGCCACGGCTGGAGGGCTACCGCGGCTGGAGCGGCTGCCGCGGCTGGAGCAGTGCAGTGAGTCCAGGGAGTGCAAAGGCACCAGTGGGGATGGAGTGCAGTGAGTCCAAAGACTTCAATGTCACCACTGGGAATGCACTTCAGTCAGTCCAGTGAGTGTACTGGCACCACTGGGGATGCACAGCAGTGAGTCCAGAGAGTGCATTGGCACCACTGGGGATGCAGTGCAGTGAGTCCAGAGAGTGCACTGGCACCATTGGAGATGCAGTGCAGTGAGTCCAGAGAGTGCACTGGCACCACTGGGGATGCAGTGCAGTGAGTCCAGAGAGTGCACTGGCACCAGTGGGGATGCAGTGCAGAGTGTCCAGAGAGTGCACTGGCACCACTGGGATGCACTGCAGTGAGTCCAGAGAGTGCTCTGGCACCACTGGAGATGCACTTCAGTGAGTGCAGAGACTGCACTGGCACCACTGGGGATGCAGTGCAGTGAGTCCAGTGAGTGTACTGGCACCACTGGGGATGCACTGCAGTGAGTCCAGAGAGTGCATTGGCACCACTTGGGATGCACTGCAGTGAGTCCAGAGAGTGCACTGGCACCACTGGGGATGCAGTGCAGTGAGTCCAGAGAGTGCACTGGCTCCACTGAGAATGCACTTCAGTGAGTCCAGAGAGTGCACTGGCACCACTGTGGATGCAGTGCCGTGAGTCCAGCGAATGCACTGGCACCACTGGGGATACGGTGCCGGGAGTCCAGAGAGTGCACTGACACCACTGGGGTTGCAGTGCAGTGAGTCCACAGAGTGCACTGACACCAGTGGGAATGCGGTGCAGTGAGTCCAGAGAGTGCACTGGCACCACTGGGGATGCACTGCAGTGAGTCCAGAGTGCACTAGCACCACTGGGGATGCAGAGCAGTGAGTCCAGAGAGTGCACTGGCACCACTGAGAATGCATTTCAGTGAGTCCAGAGAGTGCCGTTCCAGCCTCGGTATCCGCTCCAGCCGAGTCAACCCCGCGGTAGGCCCTCCAGCCGCGGCAGACGCTCCAGCCGCGGCAGCCGCTCCAGCCGCTCCAGCCGCGGCAGCCGCTCCAGCCCCTCCAGCCTCGCCAGCCTCTCCATCCGCGGCAGCCGCTCCAGCCGCGGCAGCCGCTCCAGCCGCTCCAACCGCGGCAGCCGCTCCAGCCGCTACCGAGTGGAGCGGCTGCCACGGCTGGAGGGCTACCGCGGCTGGAGCGGCTGCCGCGGCTGGAGCAGTGCAGTGAGTCCAGGGAGTGCAAAGGCACCAGTGGGGATGGAGTGCAGTGAGTCCAAAGACTTCACTGTCACCACTGGGAATGCAGTGCAGTGAGTCCAGGGAGTGCACTTGCACCACTGGGGATGCACTTCAGTCAGTCCAGTGAGTGTACTGGCACCACTGGGGATGCACTGCAGTGAGTCAAGAGAGTGCACTGGCAGGACTGGGGATGCAGTGCAGTGAGTCCAGAGAGTGCACTGGCACCACTGGGGATGCCCTGCAGTGAGTCCTGAGAGCGCACTGGCACCAGTGGGAATGCGGTGCAGTGAGTCCAGAGAGTGCAATGGCACCACTGGGGATGCACTGCAGTGAGTCCAGAGAGTGCACTAGCACCACTGGGGATGCAGAGCAGTGAGTCCAGAGAGTGCACTGGCACCACTGAGAATGCATTTCAGTGAGTCCAGAGAGTGCCGTTCCAGCCTCGGCATCCGCTCCAGCCGAGTCAACCCCGCGGTAGCCCCTCCAGCCGCGGCAGACGCTCCAGCCGCGGCAGCCGCTCCAGCCGCTCCAGCCGCGGCAGCCGCTCCAGCCCCTCCAGCCGCGCCAGCCTCTCCAGCCGCGGCAGCCGCTCCAGCCGCGGTAGCCCTCCAGCCGTGGCAGCCGCTCCACTCGGTAGCGGCTGGAGCGGCTGCCGCGGCTGGAGCGGCTGCCGCGACTGGAGCGGCTGCCGCGGTTGGAGCGGCTGCCGCGGCTGGAGCGGCTGGAGCGGATGCCGCGGCTGGAGCGGCTGGAGCGGCTGCCGCGGCTGGAGCGGCTGGCGCGGCTGGAGGAGCTACCGCGGCTGGAGCGGTTAACGCGGCTGGAGCGGATGCCGAGGCTGGAGCGGATGCCGCGGCTGGTGCGCCTGGAGAGGCTGCCGCGGCTGGAGCAGTGCAGTGAGTCCAGAGAGTGCACTGGCACCATTGGGGATGCAGTGCAGTGAGTCCAGAGAGTGCACTGGCAGGACTGGGGATGCAGTGCAGTGAGTCCAGAGAGTGCACTGGCACCACTGAGGATGCAATGCAGTGAGTCCAGAGAGTGCACTGGCACCACTGGGCATGCAGTGCTGTGAGTCCAGAGAGTGCACTGGCACCACTGGGGATGCACTTCAGTCAGTCCAGTGAGTGTACTGGCACCACTGGGGATGCACTGCAGTGAGTCAAGAGAGTGCACTGGCAGGACTGGGGATGCAGTGCAGTGAGTCCAGAGAGTGCACTGGCACCACTGGGGATGCCCTGCAGTGAGTCCTGAGAGCGCACTGGCACCACTGGGGATGCAGTGCAGTGAGTCCAGAGAGAGCACTGGCACCAGTGGGAATGCGGTGCAGTGAGTCCAGAGAGTGCAATGGCACCACTGGGGATGCACTGCAGTGAGTCCAGAGAGTGCACTAGCACCACTGGGGATGCAGAGCAGTGAGTCCAGAGAGTGCACTGGCACCACTGAGAATGCATTTCAGTGAGTCCAGAGAGTGCCGTTCCAGCCTCGGCATCCGCTCCAGCCGAGTCAACCCCGCGGTAGCCCCTCCAGCCGCGGCAGACGCTCCAGCCGCGGCAGCCGCTCCAGCCGCTCCAGCCGCGGCAGCCGCTCCAGCCCCTCCAGCCGCGCCAGCCTCTCCATCCGCGGCAGCCGCTCCAGCCGCGGCAGCCGCTCCAGCCGCTCCAGCCGCGGCAGCCGCTCCAGCCGCTACCGAGTGGAGCGGCTGCCACGGCTGGAGGGCTACCGCGGCTGTAGCGGCTGCCGCGGCTGGAGCAGTGCAGTGAGTCCAGGGAGTGCAAAGGCACCAGTGGGGATGGAGTGCAGTGAGTCCAAAGACTTCAATGTCACCACTGGGAATGCACTTCAGTCAGTCCAGTGAGTGTACTGGCACCACTGGGGATGCACAGCAGTGAGTCCAGAGAGTGCATTGGCACCACTGGGGATGCAGTGCAGTGAGTCCAGAGAGTGCACTGGCACCATTGGAGATGCAGTGCAGTGAGTCCAGAGAGTGCACTGGCACCACTGGGGATGCAGTGCAGTGAGTCCAGAGAGTGCACTGGCACCAGTGGGGATGCAGTGCAGAGTGTCCAGAGAGTGCACTGGCACCACAGGTGATGCACTGCAGTGAGTCCAGAGAGTGCTCTGGCACCACTGGAGATGCACTTCAGTGAGTGCAGAGACTGCACTGGCACCACTGGGGATGCAGTGCAGTGAGTCCAGTGAGTGTACTGGCACCACTGGGGATGCACTGCAGTGAGTCCAGAGAGTGCATTGGCACCACTTGGGATGCACTGCAGTGAGTCCAGAGAGTGCACTGGCACCACTGGGGATGCAGTGCAGTGAGTCCAGAGAGTGCACTGGCTCCACTGAGAATGCACTTCAGTGAGTCCAGAGAGTGCACTGGCACCACTGTGGATGCAGTGCCGTGAGTCCAGCGAATGCACTGGCACCACTGGGGATACGGTGCCGGGAGTCCAGAGAGTGCACTGACACCACTGGGGATGCAGTGCAGTGAGTCCACAGAGTGCACTGACACCAGTGGGAATGCGGTGCAGTGAGTCCAGAGAGTGCACTGGCACCACTGGGGATGCACTGCAGTGAGTCCAGAGTGCACTAGCACCACTGGGGATGCAGAGCAGTGAGTCCAGAGAGTGCACTGGCACCACTGAGAATGCATTTCAGTGAGTCCAGAGAGTGCCGTTCCAGCCTCGGTATCCGCTCCAGCCGAGTCAACCCCGCGGTAGGCCCTCCAGCCGCGGCAGACGCTCCAGCCGCGGCAGCCGCTCCAGCCGCTCCAGCCGCGGCAGCCGCTCCAGCCCCTCCAGCCTCGCCAGCCTCTCCATCCGCGGCAGCCGCTCCAGCCGCGGCAGCCGCTCCAGCCGCTCCAACCGCGGCAGCCGCTCCAGCCGCTACCGAGTGGAGCGGCTGCCACGGCTGGAGGGCTACCGCGGCTGGAGCGGCTGCCGCGGCTGGAGCAGTGCAGTGAGTCCAGGGAGTGCAAAGGCACCAGTGGGGATGGAGTGCAGTGAGTCCAAAGACTTCACTGTCACCACTGGGAATGCAGTGCAGTGAGTCCAGGGAGTGCACTTGCACCACTGGGGATGCAGTGCAGTGACTCCAGTGAGTGCACTGACACCACTGGGGATGCACTTCAGTCAGTCCAGTGAGTGTACTGGCACCACTGGGGATGCACTGCAGTGAGTCAAGAGAGTGCACTGGCAGGACTGGGGATGCAGTGCAGTGAGTCCAGAGAGTGCACTGGCACCACTGGGGATGCCCTGCAGTGAGTCCTGAGAGCGCACTGGCACCACTGGGGATGCAGTGCAGTGAGTCCAGAGAGCGCACTGGCACCAGTGGGAATGCGGTGCAGTGAGTCCAGAGAGTGCAATGGCACCACTGGGGATGCACTGCAGTGAGTCCAGAGAGTGCACTAGCACCACTGGGGATGCAGAGCAGTGAGTCCAGAGAGTGCACTGGCACCACTGAGAATGCATTTCAGTGAGTCCAGAGAGTGCCGTTCCAGCCTCGGCATCCGCTCCAGCCGAGTCAACCCCGCGGTAGCCCCTCCAGCCGCGGCAGACGCTCCAGCCGCGGCAGCCGCTCCAGCCGCTCCAGCCGCGGCAGCCGCTCCAGCCCCTCCAGCCGCGCCAGCCTCTCCATCCGCGGCAGCCGCTCCAGCCGCGGCAGCCGCTCCAGCCGCTCCAGCCGCGGCAGCCGCTCCAGCCGCTACCGAGTGGAGCGGCTGCCACGGCTGGAGGGCTACCGCGGCTGGAGCGGCTGCCGCGGCTGGAGCAGTGCAGTGAGTCCAGGGAGTGCAAAGGCACCAGTGGGGATGGAGTGCAGTGAGTCCAAAGACTTCAATGTCACCACTGGGAATGCACTTCAGTCAGTCCAGTGAGTGTACTGGCACCACTGGGGATGCACAGCAGTGAGTCCAGAGAGTGCATTGGCACCACTGGGGATGCAGTGCAGTGAGTCCAGAGAGTGCACTGGCACCATTGGAGATGCAGTGCAGTGAGTCCAGAGAGTGCACTGGCACCACTGGGGATGCAGTGCAGTGAGTCCAGAGAGTGCACTGGCACCAGTGGGGATGCAGTGCAGAGTGTCCAGAGAGTGCACTGGCACCACTGGGATGCACTGCAGTGAGTCCAGAGAGTGCTCTGGCACCACTGGAGATGCACTTCAGTGAGTGCAGAGACTGCACTGGCACCACTGGGGATGCAGTGCAGTGAGTCCAGTGAGTGTACTGGCACCACTGGGGATGCACTGCAGTGAGTCCAGAGAGTGCATTGGCACCACTTGGGATGCACTGCAGTGAGTCCAGAGAGTGCACTGGCACCACTGGGGATGCAGTGCAGTGAGTCCAGAGAGTGCACTGGCTCCACTGAGAATGCACTTCAGTGAGTCCAGAGAGTGCACTGGCACCACTGTGGATGCAGTGCCGTGAGTCCAGCGAATGCACTGGCACCACTGGGGATACGGTGCCGGGAGTCCAGAGAGTGCACTGGCACCACTGGGGATGCACTGCAGTGAGTCCAGAGTGCACTAGCACCACTGGGGATGCAGAGCAGTGAGTCCAGAGAGTGCACTGGCACCACTGAGAATGCATTTCAGTGAGTCCAGAGAGTGCCGTTCCAGCCTCGGTATCCGCTCCAGCCGAGTCAACCCCGCGGTAGGCCCTCCAGCCGCGGCAGACGCTCCAGCCGCGGCAGCCGCTCCAGCCGCTCCAGCCGCGGCAGCCGCTCCAGCCCCTCCAGCCTCGCCAGCCTCTCCATCCGCGGCAGCCGCTCCAGCCGCGGCAGCCGCTCCAGCCGCTCCAACCGCGGCAGCCGCTCCAGCCGCTACCGAGTGGAGCGGCTGCCACGGCTGGAGGGCTACCGCGGCTGGAGCGGCTGCCGCGGCTGGAGCAGTGCAGTGAGTCCAGGGAGTGCAAAGGCACCAGTGGGGATGGAGTGCAGTGAGTCCAAAGACTTCACTGTCACCACTGGGAATGCAGTGCAGTGAGTCCAGGGAGTGCACTTGCACCACTGGGGATGCAGTGCAGTGACTCCAGTGAGTGCACTGACACCACTGGGGATGCACTTCAGTCAGTCCAGTGAGTGTACTGGCACCACTGGGGATGCACTGCAGTGAGTCAAGAGAGTGCACTGGCAGGACTGGGGATGCAGTGCAGTGAGTCCAGAGAGTGCACTGGCACCACTGGGGATGCCCTGCAGTGAGTCCTGAGAGCGCACTGGCACCACTGGGGATGCAGTGCAGTGAGTCCAGAGAGCGCACTGGCACCAGTGGGAATGCGGTGCAGTGAGTCCAGAGAGTGCAATGGCACCACTGGGGATGCACTGCAGTGAGTCCAGAGAGTGCACTAGCACCACTGGGGATGCAGAGCAGTGAGTCCAGAGAGTGCTCTGGCACCACTGAGAATGCATTTCAGTGAGTCCAGAGAGTGCCGTTCCAGCCTCGGCATCCGCTCCAGCCGAGTCAACCCCGCGGTAGCCCCTCCAGCCGCGGCAGACGCTCCAGCCGCGGCAGCCGCTCCAGCCGCTCCAGCCGCGGCAGCCGCTCCAGCCCCTCCAGCCGCGCCAGCCTCTCCATCCGCGGCAGCCGCTCCAGCCGCGGCAGCCGCTCCAGCCGCTCCAGCCGCGGCAGCCGCTCCAGCCGCTACCGAGTGGAGCGGCTGCCACGGCTGGAGGGCTACCGCGGCTGGAGCGGCTGCCGCGGCTGGAGCAGTGCAGTGAGTCCAGGGAGTGCAAAGGCACCAGTGGGGATGGAGTGCAGTGAGTCCAAAGACTTCAATGTCACCACTGGGAATGCACTTCAGTCAGTCCAGTGAGTGTACTGGCACCACTGGGGATGCACAGCAGTGAGTCCAGAGAGTGCATTGGCACCACTGGGGATGCAGTGCAGTGAGTCCAGAGAGTGCACTGGCACCATTGGAGATGCAGTGCAGTGAGTCCAGAGAGTGCACTGGCACCACTGGGGATGCAGTGCAGTGAGTCCAGAGAGTGCACTGGCACCACTGGGATGCACTGCAGTGAGTCCAGAGAGTGCTCTGGCACCACTGGAGATGCACTTCAGTGAGTGCAGAGACTGCACTGGCACCACTGGGGATGCAGTGCAGTGAGTCCAGTGAGTGTACTGGCACCACTGGGGATGCACTGCAGTGAGTCCAGAGAGTGCATTGGCACCACTTGGGATGCACTGCAGTGAGTCCAGAGAGTGCACTGGCACCACTGGGGATGCAGTGCAGTGAGTCCAGAGAGTGCACTGGCTCCACTGAGAATGCACTTCAGTGAGTCCAGAGAGTGCACTGGCACCACTGTGGATGCAGTGCCGTGAGTCCAGCGAATGCACTGGCACCACTGGGGATACGGTGCCGGGAGTCCAGAGAGTGCACTGACACCACTGGGGATGCAGTGCAGTGAGTCCACAGAGTGCACTGACACCAGTGGGAATGCGGTGCAGTGAGTCCAGAGAGTGCACTGGCACCACTGGGGATGCACTGCAGTGAGTCCAGAGTGCACTAGCACCACTGGGGATGCAGAGCAGTGAGTCCAGAGAGTGCACTGGCACCACTGAGAATGCATTTCAGTGAGTCCAGAGAGTGCCGTTCCAGCCTCGGTATCCGCTCCAGCCGAGTCAACCCCGCGGTAGGCCCTCCAGCCGCGGCAGACGCTCCAGCCGCGGCAGCCGCTCCAGCCGCTCCAGCCGCGGCAGCCGCTCCAGCCCCTCCAGCCTCGCCAGCCTCTCCATCCGCGGCAGCCGCTCCAGCCGCGGCAGCCGCTCCAGCCGCTCCAACCGCGGCAGCCGCTCCAGCCGCTACCGAGTGGAGCGGCTGCCACGGCTGGAGGGCTACCGCGGCTGGAGCGGCTGCCGCGGCTGGAGCAGTGCAGTGAGTCCAGGGAGTGCAAAGGCACCAGTGGGGATGGAGTGCAGTGAGTCCAAAGACTTCACTGTCACCACTGGGAATGCAGTGCAGTGAGTCCAGGGAGTGCACTTGCACCACTGGGGATGCAGTGCAGTGACTCCAGTGAGTGCACTGACACCACTGGGGATGCACTTCAGTCAGTCCAGTAAGTGTACTGGCACCACTGGGGATGCACTGCAGTGAGTCAAGAGAGTGCACTGGCAGGACTGGGGATGCAGTGCAGTGAGTCCAGAGAGTGCACTGGCACCACTGGGGATGCAGTGCAGTGAGTCCAGAGAGTGCACTGGCACCACTGAGAATGCATTTCAGTGAGTCCAGAGAGTGCCGTTCCAGCCTCGGCATCCGCTCCAGCCGAGTCAACCCCGCGGTAGCCCCTCCAGCCGCGGCAGACGCTCCAGCCGCGGCAGCCGCTCCAGCCGCTCCAGCCGCGGCAGCCGCTCCAGCCCCTCCAGCCGCGCCAGCCTCTCCATCCGCGGCAGCCGCTCCAGCCGCGGTAGCCCTCCAGCCGTGGCAGCCGCTCCACTCGGTAGCGGCTGGAGCGGCTGCCGCGGCTGGAGCGGCTGGAGCGGCTGCCGCGACTGGAGCGGCTGCCGCGGTTGGAGCGGCTGCCGCGGCTGGAGCGGCTGGAGCGGATGCCGCGGCTGGAGCGGCTGGAGCGGCTGCCGCGGCTGGAGCGGCTGGCGCGGCTGGAGGAGCTACCGCGGCTGGAGCGGTTAACGCGGCTGGAGCGGATGCCGAGGCTGGAGCGGATGCCGCGGCTGGTGCGCCTGGAGAGGCTGCCGCGGCTGGAGCAGTGCAGTGAGTCCAGAGAGTGCACTGGCACCATTGGGGATGCAGTGCAGTGAGTCCAGAGAGTGCACTGGCAGGACTGGGGATGCAGTGCAGTGAGTCCAGAGAGTGCACTGGCACCACTGAGGATGCAATGCAGTGAGTCCAGAGAGTGCACTGGCACCACTGGGCATGCAGTGCTGTGAGTCCAGAGAGTGCACTGGCACCACTGGGGATGCACTTCAGTCAGTCCAGTGAGTGTACTGGCACCACTGGGGATGCACTGCAGTGAGTCAAGAGAGTGCACTGGCAGGACTGGGGATGCAGTGCAGTGAGTCCAGAGAGTGCACTGGCACCACTGGGGATGCCCTGCAGTGAGTCCTGAGAGCGCACTGGCACCACTGGGGATGCAGTGCAGTGAGTCCAGAGAGCGCACTGGCACCAGTGGGAATGCGGTGCAGTGAGTCCAGAGAGTGCAATGGCACCACTGGGGATGCACTGCAGTGAGTCCAGAGAGTGCACTAGCACCACTGGGGATGCAGAGCAGTGAGTCCAGAGAGTGCACTGGCACCACTGAGAATGCATTTCAGTGAGTCCAGAGAGTGCCGTTCCAGCCTCGGCATCCGCTCCAGCCGAGTCAACCCCGCGGTAGCCCCTCCAGCCGCGGCAGACGCTCCAGCCGCGGCAGCCGCTCCAGCCGCTCCAGCCGCGGCAGCCGCTCCAGCCCCTCCAGCCGCGCCAGCCTCTCCATCCGCGGCAGCCGCTCCAGCCGCGGCAGCCGCTCCAGCCGCGGCAGCCGCTCCAGCCGCTACCGAGTGGAGCGGCTGCCACGGCTGGAGGGCTACCGCGGCTGGAGCGGCTGCCGCGGCTGGAGCAGTGCAGTGAGTCCAGGGAGTGCAAAGGCACCAGTGGGGATGGAGTGCAGTGAGTCCAAAGACTTCAATGTCACCACTGGGAATGCACTTCAGTCAGTCCAGTGAGTGTACTGGCACCACTGGGGATGCACAGCAGTGAGTCCAGAGAGTGCATTGGCACCACTGGGGATGCAGTGCAGTGAGTCCAGAGAGTGCACTGGCACCATTGGAGATGCAGTGCAGTGAGTCCAGAGAGTGCACTGGCACCACTGGGGATGCAGTGCAGTGAGTCCAGAGAGTGCACTGGCACCAGTGGGGATGCAGTGCAGAGTGTCCAGAGAGTGCACTGGCACCACAGGTGATGCACTGCAGTGAGTCCAGAGAGTGCTCTGGCACCACTGGAGATGCACTTCAGTGAGTGCAGAGACTGCACTGGCACCACTGGGGATGCAGTGCAGTGAGTCCAGTGAGTGTACTGGCACCACTGGGGATGCACTGCAGTGAGTCCAGAGAGTGCATTGGCACCACTTGGGATGCACTGCAGTGAGTCCAGAGAGTGCACTGGCACCACTGGGGATGCAGTGCAGTGAGTCCAGAGAGTGCACTGGCTCCACTGAGAATGCACTTCAGTGAGTCCAGAGAGTGCACTGGCACCACTGTGGATGCAGTGCCGTGAGTCCAGCGAATGCACTGGCACCACTGGGGATACGGTGCCGGGAGTCCAGAGAGTGCACTGACACCACTGGGGATGCAGTGCAGTGAGTCCACAGAGTGCACTGACACCAGTGGGAATGCGGTGCAGTGAGTCCAGAGAGTGCACTGGCACCACTGGGGATGCACTGCAGTGAGTCCAGAGTGCACTAGCACCACTGGGGATGCAGAGCAGTGAGTCCAGAGAGTGCACTGGCACCACTGAGAATGCATTTCAGTGAGTCCAGAGAGTGCCGTTCCAGCCTCGGAATCCGCTCCAGCCGAGTCAACCCCGCGGTAGGCCCTCCAGCCGCGGCAGACGCTCCAGCCGCGGCAGCCGCTCCAGCCGCTCCAGCCGCGGCAGCCGCTCCAGCCCCTCCAGCCTCGCCAGCCTCTCCATCCGCGGCAGCCGCTCCAGCCGCGGCAGCCGCTCCAGCCGCTCCAACCGCGGCAGCCGCTCCAGCCGCTACCGAGTGGAGCGGCTGCCACGGCTGGAGGGCTACCGCGGCTGGAGCGGCTGCCGCGGCTGGAGCAGTGCAGTGAGTCCAGGGAGTGCAAAGGCACCAGTGGGGATGGAGTGCAGTGAGTCCAAAGACTTCACTGTCACCACTGGGAATGCAGTGCAGTGAGTCCAGGGAGTGCACTTGCACCACTGGGGATGCAGTGCAGTGACTCCAGTGAGTGCACTGACACCACTGGGGATGCACTTCAGTCAGTCCAGTGAGTGTACTGGCACCACTGGGGATGCACTGCAGTGAGTCAAGAGAGTGCACTGGCAGGACTGGGGATGCAGTGCAGTGAGTCCAGAGAGTGCACTGGCACCACTGGGGATGCCCTGCAGTGAGTCCTGAGAGTGCACTGGCACCACTGAGAATGCATTTCAGTGAGTCCAGAGAGTGCCGTTCCAGCCTCGGCATCCGCTCCAGCCGAGTCAACCCCGCGGTAGCCCCTCCAGCCGCGGCAGACGCTCCAGCCGCGGCAGCCGCTCCAGCCGCTCCAGCCGCGGCAGCCGCTCCAGCCCCTCCAGCCGCGCCAGCCTCTCCAGCCGCGGCAGCCGCTCCAGCCGCGGTAGCCCTCCAGCCGTGGCAGCCGCTCCACTCGGTAGCGGCTGGAGCGGCTGCCGCGGCTGGAGCGGCTGGAGCGGCTGCCGCGACTGGAGCGGCTGCCGCGGTTGGAGCGGCTGCCGCGGCTGGAGCGGCTGGAGCGGATGCCGCGGCTGGAGCGGCTGGAGCGGCTGCCGCGGCTGGAGCGGCTGGCGCGGCTGGAGGAGCTACCGCGGCTGGAGCGGTTAACGCGGCTGGAGCGGATGCCGAGGCTGGAGCGGATGCCGCGGCTGGTGCGCCTGGAGAGGCTGCCGCGGCTGGAGCAGTGCAGTGAGTCCAGAGAGTGCACTGGCACCATTGGGGATGCAGTGCAGTGAGTCCAGAGAGTGCACTGGCAGGACTGGGGATGCAGTGCAGTGAGTCCAGAGAGTGCACTGGCACCACTGAGGATGCAATGCAGTGAGTCCAGAGAGTGCACTGGCACCACTGGGCATGCAGTGCTGTGAGTCCAGAGAGTGCACTGGCACCACTGGGGATGCACTTCAGTCAGTCCAGTGAGTGTACTGGCACCACTGGGGATGCACTGCAGTGAGTCAAGAGAGTGCACTGGCAGGACTGGGGATGCAGTGCAGTGAGTCCAGAGAGTGCACTGGCACCACTGGGGATGCCCTGCAGTGAGTCCTGAGAGCGCACTGGCACCACTGGGGATGCAGTGCAGTGAGTCCAGAGAGCGCACTGGCACCAGTGGGAATGCGGTGCAGTGAGTCCAGAGAGTGCAATGGCACCACTGGGGATGCACTGCAGTGAGTCCAGAGAGTGCACTAGCACCACTGGGGATGCAGAGCAGTGAGTCCAGAGAGTGCACTGGCACCACTGAGAATGCATTTCAGTGAGTCCAGAGAGTGCCGTTCCAGCCTCGGCATCCGCTCCAGCCGAGTCAACCCCGCGGTAGCCCCTCCAGCCGCGGCAGACGCTCCAGCCGCGGCAGCCGCTCCAGCCGCTCCACCCGCGGCAGCCGCTCCAGCCCCTCCAGCCGCGCCAGCCTCTCCATCCGCGGCAGCCGCTCCAGCCGCGGCAGCCGCTCCAGCCGCGGCAGCCGCTCCAGCCGCTACCGAGTGGAGCGGCTGCCACGGCTGGAGGGCTACCGCGGCTGGAGCGGCTGCCGCGGCTGGAGCAGTGCAGTGAGTCCAGGGAGTGCAAAGGCACCAGTGGGGATGGAGTGCAGTGAGTCCAAAGACTTCAATGTCACCACTGGGAATGCACTTCAGTCAGTCCAGTGAGTGTACTGGCACCACTGGGGATGCACAGCAGTGAGTCCAGAGAGTGCATTGGCACCACTGGGGATGCAGTGCAGTGAGTCCAGAGAGTGCACTGGCACCATTGGAGATGCAGTGCAGTGAGTCCAGAGAGTGCACTGGCACCACTGGGGATGCAGTGCAGTGAGTCCAGAGAGTGCACTGGCACCAGTGGGGATGCAGTGCAGAGTGTCCAGAGAGTGCACTGGCACCACAGGTGATGCACTGCAGTGAGTCCAGAGAGTGCTCTGGCACCACTGGAGATGCACTTCAGTGAGTGCAGAGACTGCACTGGCACCACTGGGGATGCAGTGCAGTGAGTCCAGTGAGTGTACTGGCAACACTGGGGATGCACTGCAGTGAGTCCAGAGAGTGCATTGGCACCACTTGGGATGCACTGCAGTGAGTCCAGAGAGTGCACTGGCACCACTGGGGATGCAGTGCAGTGAGTCCAGAGAGTGCACTGGCTCCAATGAGAATGCACTTCAGTGAGTCCAGAGAGTGCACTGGCACCACTGTGGATGCAGTGCCGTGAGTCCAGCGAATGCACTGGCACCACTGGGGATACGGTGCCGGGAGTCCAGAGAGTGCACTGGCACCACTGGGGATGCACTGCAGTGAGTCCAGAGTGCACTAGCACCACTGGGGATGCAGAGCAGTGAGTCCAGAGAGTGCACTGGCACCACTGAGAATGCATTTCAGTGAGTCCAGAGAGTGCCGTTCCAGCCTCGGCATCCGCTCCAGCCGAGTCAACCCCGCGGTAGGCCCTCCAGCCGCGGCAGACGCTCCAGCCGCGGCAGCCGCTCCAGCCGCTCCAGCCGCGGCAGCCGCTCCAGCCCCTCCAGCCTCGCCAGCCTCTCCATCCGCGGCAGCCGCTCCAGCCGCGGCAGCCGCTCCAGCCGCTCCAACCGCGGCAGCCGCTCCAGCCGCTACCGAGTGGAGCGGCTGCCACGGCTGGAGGGCTACCGCGGCTGGAGCGGCTGCCGCGGCTGGAGCAGTGCAGTGAGTCCAGGGAGTGCAAAGGCACCAGTGGGGATGGAGTGCAGTGAGTCCAAAGACTTCACTGTCACCACTGGGAATGCAGTGCAGTGAGTCCAGGGAGTGCACTTGCACCACTGGGGATGCAGTGCAGTGACTCCAGTGAGTGCACTGACACCACTGGGGATGCACTTCAGTCAGTCCAGTGAGTGTACTGGCACCACTGGGGATGCACTGCAGTGAGTCAAGAGAGTGCACTGGCAGGACTGGGGATGCAGTGCAGTGAGTCCAGAGAGTGCACTGGCACCACTGGGGATGCCCTGCAGTGAGTCCTGAGAGCGCACTGGCACCACTGGGGATGCAGTGCAGTGAGTCCAGAGAGCGCACTGGCACCAGTGGGAATGCGGTGCAGTGAGTCCAGAGAGTGCAATGGCACCACTGGGGATGCACTGCAGTGAGTCCAGAGAGTGCACTAGCACCACTGGGGATGCAGAGCAGTGAGTCCAGAGAGTGCACTGGCACCACTGAGAATGCATTTCAGTGAGTCCAGAGAGTGCCGTTCCAGCCTCGGCATCCGCTCCAGCCGAGTCAACCCCGCGGTAGCCCCTCCAGCCGCGGCAGACGCTCCAGCCGCGGCAGCCGCTCCAGCCGCTCCAGCCGCGGCAGCCGCTCCAGCCCCTCCAGCCGCGCCAGCCTCTCCATCCGCGGCAGCCGCTCCAGCCGCGGCAGCCGCTCCAGCCGCTCCAGCCGCGGCAGCCGCTCCAGCCGCTACCGAGTGGAGCGGCTGCCACGGCTGGAGGGCTACCGCGGCTGGAGCGGCTGCCGCGGCTGGAGCAGTGCAGTGAGTCCAGGGAGTGCAAAGGCACCAGTGGGGATGGAGTGCAGTGAGTCCAAAGACTTCAATGTCACCACTGGGAATGCACTTCAGTCAGTCCAGTGAGTGTACTGGCACCACTGGGGATGCACAGCAGTGAGTCCAGAGAGTGCATTGGCACCACTGGGGATGCAGTGCAGTGAGTCCAGAGAGTGCACTGGCACCATTGGAGATGCAGTGCAGTGAGTCCAGAGAGTGCACTGGCACCACTGGGGATGCAGTGCAGTGAGTCCAGAGAGTGCACTGGCACCAGTGGGGATGCAGTGCAGAGTGTCCAGAGAGTGCACTGGCACCACTGGGATGCACTGCAGTGAGTCCAGAGAGTGCTCTGGCACCACTGGAGATGCACTTCAGTGAGTGCAGAGACTGCACTGGCACCACTGGGGATGCAGTGCAGTGAGTCCAGTGAGTGTACTGGCACCACTGGGGATGCAGTGCAGTGAGTCCAGAGAGTGCACTGGCTCCACTGAGAATGCACTTCAGTGAGTCCAGAGAGTGCACTGGCACCACTGTGGATGCAGTGCCGTGAGTCCAGCGAATGCACTGGCACCACTGGGGATACGGTGCCGGGAGTCCAGAGAGTGCACTGACACCACTGGGGATGCAGTGCAGTGAGTCCACAGAGTGCACTGACACCAGTGGGAATGCGGTGCAGTGAGTCCAGAGAGTGCACTGGCACCACTGGGGATGCACTGCAGTGAGTCCAGAGTGCACTAGCACCACTGGGGATGCAGAGCAGTGAGTCCAGAGAGTGCACTGGCACCACTGAGAATGCATTTCAGTGAGTCCAGAGAGTGCCGTTCCAGCCTCGGTATCCGCTCCAGCCGAGTCAACCCCGCGGTAGGCCCTCCAGCCGCGGCAGACGCTCCAGCCGCGGCAGCCGCTCCAGCCGCTCCAGCCGCGGCAGCCGCTCCAGCCCCTCCAGCCTCGCCAGCCTCTCCATCCGCGGCAGCCGCTCCAGCCGCGGCAGCCGCTCCAGCCGCTCCAACCGCGGCAGCCGCTCCAGCCGCTACCGAGTGGAGCGGCTGCCACGGCTGGAGGGCTACCGCGGCTGGAGCGGCTGCCGCGGCTGGAGCAGTGCAGTGAGTCCAGGGAGTGCAAAGGCACCAGTGGGGATGGAGTGCAGTGAGTCCAAAGACTTCACTGTCACCACTGGGAATGCAGTGCAGTGAGTCCAGGGAGTGCACTTGCACCACTGGGGATGCAGTGCAGTGACTCCAGTGAGTGCACTGACACCACTGGGGATGCACTTCAGTCAGTCCAGTGAGTGTACTGGCACCACTGGGGATGCACTGCAGTGAGTCAAGAGAGTGCACTGGCAGGACTGGGGATGCAGTGCAGTGAGTCCAGAGAGTGCACTGGCACCACTGGGGATGCCCTGCAGTGAGTCCTGAGAGCGCACTGGCACCACTGGGGATGCAGTGCAGTGAGTCCAGAGAGCGCACTGGCACCAGTGGGAATGCGGTGCAGTGAGTCCAGAGAGTGCAATGGCACCACTGGGGATGCACTGCAGTGAGTCCAGAGAGTGCACTAGCACCACTGGGGATGCAGAGCAGTGAGTCCAGAGAGTGCACTGGCACCACTGAGAATGCATTTCAGTGAGTCCAGAGAGTGCCGTTCCAGCCTCGGCATCCGCTCCAGCCGAGTCAACCCCGCGGTAGCCCCTCCAGCCGCGGCAGACGCTCCAGCCGCGGCAGCCGCTCCAGCCGCTCCAGCCGCGGCAGCCGCTCCAGCCCCTCCAGCCGCGCCAGCCTCTCCATCCGCGGCAGCCGCTCCAGCCGCGGCAGCCGCTCCAGCCGCTCCAGCCGCGGCAGCCGCTCCAGCCGCTACCGAGTGGAGCGGCTGCCACGGCTGGAGGGCTACCGCGGCTGGAGCGGCTGCCGCGGCTGGAGCAGTGCAGTGAGTCCAGGGAGTGCAAAGGCACCAGTGGGGATGGAGTGCAGTGAGTCCAAAGACTTCAATGTCACCACTGGGAATGCACTTCAGTCAGTCCAGTGAGTGTACTGGCACCACTGGGGATGCACAGCAGTGAGTCCAGAGAGTGCATTGGCACCACTGGGGATGCAGTGCAGTGAGTCCAGAGAGTGCACTGGCACCATTGGAGATGCAGTGCAGTGAGTCCAGAGAGTGCACTGGCACCACTGGGGATGCAGTGCAGTGAGTCCAGAGAGTGCACTGGCACCAGTGGGGATGCAGTGCAGAGTGTCCAGAGAGTGCACTGGCACCACTGGGATGCACTGCAGTGAGTCCAGAGAGTGCTCTGGCACCACTGGAGATGCACTTCAGTGAGTGCAGAGACTGCACTGGCACCACTGGGGATGCAGTGCAGTGAGTCCAGTGAGTGTACTGGCACCACTGGGGATGCACTGCAGTGAGTCCAGAGAGTGCATTGGCACCACTTGGGATGCACTGCAGTGAGTCCAGAGAGTGCACTGGCACCACTGGGGATGCAGTGCAGTGAGTCCAGAGAGTGCACTGGCACCACTGAGAATGCACTTCAGTGAGTCCAGAGAGTGCACTGGCACCACTGTGGATGCAGTGCCGTGAGTCCAGCGAATGCACTGGCACCACTGGGGATACGGTGCCGGGAGTCCAGAGAGTGCACTGACACCACTGGGGATGCAGTGCAGTGAGTCCACAGAGTGCACTGACACCAGTGGGAATGCGGTGCAGTGAGTCCAGAGAGTGCACTGGCACCACTGGGGATGCACTGCAGTGAGTCCAGAGTGCACTAGCACCACTGGGGATGCAGAGCAGTGAGTCCAGAGAGTGCACTGGCACCACTGAGAATGCATTTCAGTGAGTCCAGAGAGTGCCGTTCCAGCCTCGGTATCCGCTCCAGCCGAGTCAACCCCGCGGTAGGCCCTCCAGCCGCGGCAGACGCTCCAGCCGCGGCAGCCGCTCCAGCCGCTCCAGCCGCGGCAGCCGCTCCAGCCCCTCCAGCCTCGCCAGCCTCTCCATCCGCGGCAGCCGCTCCAGCCGCGGCAGCCGCTCCAGCCGCTCCAACCGCGGCAGCCGCTCCAGCCGCTACCGAGTGGAGCGGCTGCCACGGCTGGAGGGCTACCGCGGCTGGAGCGGCTGCCGCGGCTGGAGCAGTGCAGTGAGTCCAGGGAGTGCAAAGGCACCAGTGGGGATGGAGTGCAGTGAGTCCAAAGACTTCACTGTCACCACTGGGAATGCAGTGCAGTGAGTCCAGGGAGTGCACTTGCACCACTGGGGATGCAGTGCAGTGACTCCAGTGAGTGCACTGACACCACTGGGGATGCACTTCAGTCAGTCCAGTGAGTGTACTGGCACCACTGGGGATGCACTGCAGTGAGTCCAGAGAGTGCACTGGCAAAACTGGGGATGCAGTGCAGTGAGTCCAGAGAGTGCACTGGCACCACTGGGGATGCCCTGCAGTGAGTCCTGAGAGCGCACTGGCACCACTGGGGATGCAGTGCAGTGAGTCCAGAGAGCGCACTGGCACCAGTGGGAATGCGGTGCAGTGAGTCCAGAGAGTGCAATGGCACCACTGGGGATGCACTGCAGTGAGTCCAGAGAGTGCACTAGCACCACTGGGGATGCAGAGCAGTGAGTCCAGAGAGTGCACTGGCACCACTGAGAATGCATTTCAGTGAGTCCAGAGAGTGCCGTTCCAGCCTCGGCATCCGCTCCAGCCGAGTCAACCCCGCGGTAGCCCCTCCAGCCGCGGCAGACGCTCCAGCCGCGGCAGCCGCTCCAGCCGCTCCAGCCGCGGCAGCCGCTCCAGCCCCTCCAGCCGCGCCAGCCTCTCCATCCGCGGCAGCCGCTCCAGCCGCGGCAGCCGCTCCAGCCGCTCCAGCCGCGGCAGCCGCTCCAGCCGCTACCGAGTGGAGCGGCTGCCACGGCTGGAGGGCTACCGCGGCTGGAGCGGCTGCCGCGGCTGGAGCAGTGCAGTGAGTCCAGGGAGTGCAAAGGCACCAGTGGGGATGGAGTGCAGTGAGTCCAAAGACTTCAATGTCACCACTGGGAATGCACTTCAGTCAGTCCAGTGAGTGTACTGGCACCACTGGGGATGCACAGCAGTGAGTCCAGAGAGTGCATTGGCACCACTGGGGATGCAGTGCAGTGAGTCCAGAGAGTGCACTGGCACCATTGGAGATGCAGTGCAGTGAGTCCAGAGAGTGCACTGGCACCACTGGGGATGCAGTGCAGTGAGTCCAGAGAGTGCACTGGCACCAGTGGGGATGCAGTGCAGAGTGTCCAGAGAGTGCACTGGCACCACTGGGATGCACTGCAGTGAGTCCAGAGAGTGCTCTGGCACCACTGGAGATGCACTTCAGTGAGTGCAGAGACTGCACTGGCACCACTGGGGATGCAGTGCAGTGAGTCCAGTGAGTGTACTGGCACCACTGGGGATGCACTGCAGTGAGTCCAGAGAGTGCATTGGCACCACTTGGGATGCACTGCAGTGAGTCCAGAGAGTGCACTGGCACCACTGGGGATGCAGTGCAGTGAGTCCAGAGAGTGCACTGGCTCCACTGAGAATGCACTTCAGTGAGTCCAGAGAGTGCACTGGCACCACTGTGGATGCAGTGCCGTGAGTCCAGCGAATGCACTGGCACCACTGGGGATACGGTGCCGGGAGTCCAGAGAGTGCACTGACACCACTGGGGATGCAGTGCAGTGAGTCCACAGAGTGCACTGACACCAGTGGGAATGCGGTGCAGTGAGTCCAGAGAGTGCACTGGCACCACTGGGGATGCACTGCAGTGAGTCCAGAGTGCACTAGCACCACTGGGGATGCAGAGCAGTGAGTCCAGAGAGTGCACTGGCACCACTGAGAATGCATTTCAGTGAGTCCAGAGAGTGCCGTTCCAGCCTCGGTATCCGCTCCAGCCGAGTCAACCCCGCGGTAGGCCCTCCAGCCGCGGCAGACGCTCCAGCCGCGGCAGCCGCTCCAGCCGCTCCAGCCGCGGCAGCCGCTCCAGCCCCTCCAGCCTCGCCAGCCTCTCCATCCGCGGCAGCCGCTCCAGCCGCGGCAGCCGCTCCAGCCGCTCCAACCGCGGCAGCCGCTCCAGCCGCTACCGAGTGGAGCGGCTGCCACGGCTGGAGGGCTACCGCGGCTGGAGCGGCTGCCGCGGCTGGAGCAGTGCAGTGAGTCCAGGGAGTGCAAAGGCACCAGTGGGGATGGAGTGCAGTGAGTCCAAAGACTTCACTGTCACCACTGGGAATGCAGTGCAGTGAGTCCAGGGAGTGCACTTGCACCACTGGGGATGCAGTGCAGTGACTCCAGTGAGTGCACTGACACCACTGGGGATGCACTTCAGTCAGTCCAGTGAGTGTACTGGCACCACTGGGGATGCACTGCAGTGAGTCAAGAGAGTGCACTGGCAGGACTGGGGATGCAGTGCAGTGAGTCCAGAGAGTGCACTGGCACCACTGGGGATGCAGTGCAGTGAGTCCAGAGAGTGCACTGGCACCACTGAGAATGCATTTCAGTGAGTCCAGAGAGTGCCGTTCCAGCCTCGGCATCCGCTCCAGCCGAGTCAACCCCGCGGTAGCCCCTCCAGCCGCGGCAGACGCTCCAGCCGCGGCAGCCGCTCCAGCCGCTCCAGCCGCGGCAGCCGCTCCAGCCCCTCCAGCCGCGCCAGCCTCTCCAGCCGCGGCAGCCGCTCCAGCCGCGGTAGCCCTCCAGCCGTGGCAGCCGCTCCACTCGGTAGCGGCTGGAGCGGCTGCCGCGGCTGGAGCGGCTGGAGCGGCTGCCGCGACTGGAGCGGCTGCCGCGGTTGGAGCGGCTGCCGCGGCTGGAGCGGCTGGAGCGGATGCCGCGGCTGGAGCGGCTGGAGCGGCTGCCGCGGCTGGAGCGGCTGGCGCGGCTGGAGGAGCTACCGCGGCTGGAGCGGTTAACGCGGCTGGAGCGGATGCCGAGGCTGGAGCGGATGCCGCGGCTGGTGCGCCTGGAGAGGCTGCCGCGGCTGGAGCAGTGCAGTGAGTCCAGAGAGTGCACTGGCACCATTGGGGATGCAGTGCAGTGAGTCCAGAGAGTGCACTGGCAGGACTGGGGATGCAGTGCAGTGAGTCCAGAGAGTGCACTGGCACCACTGAGGATGCAATGCAGTGAGTCCAGAGAGTGCACTGGCACCACTGGGCATGCAGTGCTGTGAGTCCAGAGAGTGCACTGGCACCACTGGGGATGCACTTCAGTCAGTCCAGTGAGTGTACTGGCACCACTGGGGATGCACTGCAGTGAGTCAAGAGAGTGCACTGGCAGGACTGGGGATGCAGTGCAGTGAGTCCAGAGAGTGCACTGGCACCACTGGGGATGCCCTGCAGTGAGTCCTGAGAGCGCACTGGCACCACTGGGGATGCAGTGCAGTGAGTCCAGAGAGCGCACTGGCACCAGTGGGAATGCGGTGCAGTGAGTCCAGAGAGTGCACTGGCACCACTGGGGATGCACTGCAGTGAGTCCAGAGTGCACTAGCACCACTGGGGATGCAGAGCAGTGAGTCCAGAGAGTGCACTGGCACCACTGAGAATGCATTTCAGTGAGTCCAGAGAGTGCCGTTCCAGCCTCGGAATCCGCTCCAGCCGAGTCAACCCCGCGGTAGGCCCTCCAGCCGCGGCAGACGCTCCAGCCGCGGCAGCCGCTCCAGCCGCTCCAGCCGCGGCAGCCGCTCCAGCCCCTCCAGCCTCGCCAGCCTCTCCATCCGCGGCAGCCGCTCCAGCCGCGGCAGCCGCTCCAGCCGCTCCAACCGCGGCAGCCGCTCCAGCCGCTACCGAGTGGAGCGGCTGCCACGGCTGGAGGGCTACCGCGGCTGGAGCGGCTGCCGCGGCTGGAGCAGTGCAGTGAGTCCAGGGAGTGCAAAGGCACCAGTGGGGATGGAGTGCAGTGAGTCCAAAGACTTCACTGTCACCACTGGGAATGCAGTGCAGTGAGTCCAGGGAGTGCACTTGCACCACTGGGGATGCAGTGCAGTGACTCCAGTGAGTGCACTGACACCACTGGGGATGCACTTCAGTCAGTCCAGTGAGTGTACTGGCACCACTGGGGATGCACTGCAGTGAGTCAAGAGAGTGCACTGGCAGGACTGGGGATGCAGTGCAGTGAGTCCAGAGAGTGCACTGGCACCACTGGGGATGCCCTGCAGTGAGTCCTGAGAGTGCACTGGCACCACTGAGAATGCATTTCAGTGAGTCCAGAGAGTGCCGTTCCAGCCTCGGCATCCGCTCCAGCCGAGTCAACCCCGCGGTAGCCCCTCCAGCCGCGGCAGACGCTCCAGCCGCGGCAGCCGCTCCAGCCGCTCCAGCCGCGGCAGCCGCTCCAGCCCCTCCAGCCGCGCCAGCCTCTCCAGCCGCGGCAGCCGCTCCAGCCGCGGTAGCCCTCCAGCCGTGGCAGCCGCTCCACTCGGTAGCGGCTGGAGCGGCTGCCGCGGCTGGAGCGGCTGGAGCGGCTGCCGCGACTGGAGCGGCTGCCGCGGTTGGAGCGGCTGCCGCGGCTGGAGCGGCTGGAGCGGATGCCGCGGCTGGAGCGGCTGGAGCGGCTGCCGCGGCTGGAGCGGCTGGCGCGGCTGGAGGAGCTACCGCGGCTGGAGCGGTTAACGCGGCTGGAGCGGATGCCGAGGCTGGAGCGGATGCCGCGGCTGGTGCGCCTGGAGAGGCTGCCGCGGCTGGAGCAGTGCAGTGAGTCCAGAGAGTGCACTGGCACCATTGGGGATGCAGTGCAGTGAGTCCAGAGAGTGCACTGGCAGGACTGGGGATGCAGTGCAGTGAGTCCAGAGAGTGCACTGGCACCACTGAGGATGCAATGCAGTGAGTCCAGAGAGTGCACTGGCACCACTGGGCATGCAGTGCTGTGAGTCCAGAGAGTGCACTGGCACCACTGGGGATGCACTTCAGTCAGTCCAGTGAGTGTACTGGCACCACTGGGGATGCACTGCAGTGAGTCAAGAGAGTGCACTGGCAGGACTGGGGATGCAGTGCAGTGAGTCCAGAGAGTGCACTGGCACCACTGGGGATGCCCTGCAGTGAGTCCTGAGAGCGCACTGGCACCACTGGGGATGCAGTGCAGTGAGTCCAGAGAGCGCACTGGCACCAGTGGGAATGCGGTGCAGTGAGTCCAGAGAGTGCAATGGCACCACTGGGGATGCACTGCAGTGAGTCCAGAGAGTGCACTAGCACCACTGGGGATGCAGAGCAGTGAGTCCAGAGAGTGCACTGGCACCACTGAGAATGCATTTCAGTGAGTCCAGAGAGTGCCGTTCCAGCCTCGGCATCCGCTCCAGCCGAGTCAACCCCGCGGTAGCCCCTCCAGCCGCGGCAGACGCTCCAGCCGCGGCAGCCGCTCCAGCCGCTCCAGCCGCGGCAGCCGCTCCAGCCCCTCCAGCCGCGCCAGCCTCTCCATCCGCGGCAGCCGCTCCAGCCGCGGCAGCCGCTCCAGCCGCGGCAGCCGCTCCAGCCGCTACCGAGTGGAGCGGCTGCCACGGCTGGAGGGCTACCGCGGCTGGAGCGGCTGCCGCGGCTGGAGCAGTGCAGTGAGTCCAGGGAGTGCAAAGGCACCAGTGGGGATGGAGTGCAGTGAGTCCAAAGACTTCAATGTCACCACTGGGAATGCACTTCAGTCAGTCCAGTGAGTGTACTGGCACCACTGGGGATGCACAGCAGTGAGTCCAGAGAGTGCATTGGCACCACTGGGGATGCAGTGCAGTGAGTCCAGAGAGTGCACTGGCACCATTGGAGATGCAGTGCAGTGAGTCCAGAGAGTGCACTGGCACCACTGGGGATGCAGTGCAGTGAGTCCAGAGAGTGCACTGGCACCAGTGGGGATGCAGTGCAGAGTGTCCAGAGAGTGCACTGGCACCACAGGTGATGCACTGCAGTGAGTCCAGAGAGTGCTCTGGCACCACTGGAGATGCACTTCAGTGAGTGCAGAGACTGCACTGGCACCACTGGGGATGCAGTGCAGTGAGTCCAGTGAGTGTACTGGCACCACTGGGGATGCACTGCAGTGAGTCCAGAGAGTGCATTGGCACCACTTGGGATGCACTGCAGTGAGTCCAGAGAGTGCACTGGCACCACTGGGGATGCAGTGCAGTGAGTCCAGAGAGTGCACTGGCTCCACTGAGAATGCACTTCAGTGAGTCCAGAGAGTGCACTGGCACCACTGTGGATGCAGTGCCGTGAGTCCAGCGAATGCACTGGCACCACTGGGGATACGGTGCCGGGAGTCCAGAGAGTGCACTGGCACCACTGGGGATGCACTGCAGTGAGTCCAGAGTGCACTAGCACCACTGGGGATGCAGAGCAGTGAGTCCAGAGAGTGCACTGGCACCACTGAGAATGCATTTCAGTGAGTCCAGAGAGTGCCGTTCCAGCCTCGGCATCCGCTCCAGCCGAGTCAACCCCGCGGTAGGCCCTCCAGCCGCGGCAGACGCTCCAGCCGCGGCAGCCGCTCCAGCCGCTCCAGCCGCGGCAGCCGCTCCAGCCCCTCCAGCCTCGCCAGCCTCTCCATCCGCGGCAGCCGCTCCAGCCGCGGCAGCCGCTCCAGCCGCTCCAACCGCGGCAGCCGCTCCAGCCGCTACCGAGTGGAGCGGCTGCCACGGCTGGAGGGCTACCGCGGCTGGAGCGGCTGCCGCGGCTGGAGCAGTGCAGTGAGTCCAGGGAGTGCAAAGGCACCAGTGGGGATGGAGTGCAGTGAGTCCAAAGACTTCACTGTCACCACTGGGAATGCAGTGCAGTGAGTCCAGGGAGTGCACTTGCACCACTGGGGATGCAGTGCAGTGACTCCAGTGAGTGCACTGACACCACTGGGGATGCACTTCAGTCAGTCCAGTGAGTGTACTGGCACCACTGGGGATGCACTGCAGTGAGTCAAGAGAGTGCACTGGCAGGACTGGGGATGCAGTGCAGTGAGTCCAGAGAGTGCACTGGCACCACTGGGGATGCCCTGCAGTGAGTCCTGAGAGTGCACTGGCACCACTGAGAATGCATTTCAGTGAGTCCAGAGAGTGCCGTTCCAGCCTCGGCATCCGCTCCAGCCGAGTCAACCCCGCGGTAGCCCCTCCAGCCGCGGCAGACGCTCCAGCCGCGGCAGCCGCTCCAGCCGCTCCAGCCGCGGCAGCCGCTCCAGCCCCTCCAGCCGCGCCAGCCTCTCCAGCCGCGGCAGCCGCTCCAGCCGCGGTAGCCCTCCAGCCGTGGCAGCCGCTCCACTCGGTAGCGGCTGGAGCGGCTGCCGCGGCTGGAGCGGCTGGAGCGGCTGCCGCGACTGGAGCGGCTGCCGCGGTTGGAGCGGCTGCCGCGGCTGGAGCGGCTGGAGCGGATGCCGCGGCTGGAGCGGCTGGAGCGGCTGCCGCGGCTGGAGCGGCTGGCGCGGCTGGAGGAGCTACCGCGGCTGGAGCGGTTAACGCGGCTGGAGCGGATGCCGAGGCTGGAGCGGATGCCGCGGCTGGTGCGCCTGGAGAGGCTGCCGCGGCTGGAGCAGTGCAGTGAGTCCAGAGAGTGCACTGGCACCATTGGGGATGCAGTGCAGTGAGTCCAGAGAGTGCACTGGCAGGACTGGGGATGCAGTGCAGTGAGTCCAGAGAGTGCACTGGCACCACTGAGGATGCAATGCAGTGAGTCCAGAGAGTGCACTGGCACCACTGGGCATGCAGTGCTGTGAGTCCAGAGAGTGCACTGGCACCACTGGGGATGCACTTCAGTCAGTCCAGTGAGTGTACTGGCACCACTGGGGATGCACTGCAGTGAGTCAAGAGAGTGCACTGGCAGGACTGGGGATGCAGTGCAGTGAGTCCAGAGAGTGCACTGGCACCACTGGGGATGCCCTGCAGTGAGTCCTGAGAGCGCACTGGCACCACTGGGGATGCAGTGCAGTGAGTCCAGAGAGCGCACTGGCACCAGTGGGAATGCGGTGCAGTGAGTCCAGAGAGTGCAATGGCACCACTGGGGATGCACTGCAGTGAGTCCAGAGAGTGCACTAGCACCACTGGGGATGCAGAGCAGTGAGTCCAGAGAGTGCACTGGCACCACTGAGAATGCATTTCAGTGAGTCCAGAGAGTGCCGTTCCAGCCTCGGCATCCGCTCCAGCCGAGTCAACCCCGCGGTAGCCCCTCCAGCCGCGGCAGACGCTCCAGCCGCGGCAGCCGCTCCAGCCGCTCCAGCCGCGGCAGCCGCTCCAGCCCCTCCAGCCGCGCCAGCCTCTCCATCCGCGGCAGCCGCTCCAGCCGCGGCAGCCGCTCCAGCCGCGGCAGCCGCTCCAGCCGCTACCGAGTGGAGCGGCTGCCACGGCTGGAGGGCTACCGCGGCTGGAGCGGCTGCCGCGGCTGGAGCAGTGCAGTGAGTCCAGGGAGTGCAAAGGCACCAGTGGGGATGGAGTGCAGTGAGTCCAAAGACTTCAATGTCACCACTGGGAATGCACTTCAGTCAGTCCAGTGAGTGTACTGGCACCACTGGGGATGCACAGCAGTGAGTCCAGAGAGTGCATTGGCACCACTGGGGATGCAGTGCAGTGAGTCCAGAGAGTGCACTGGCACCATTGGAGATGCAGTGCAGTGAGTCCAGAGAGTGCACTGGCACCACTGGGGATGCAGTGCAGTGAGTCCAGAGAGTGCACTGGCACCAGTGGGGATGCAGTGCAGAGTGTCCAGAGAGTGCACTGGCACCACAGGTGATGCACTGCAGTGAGTCCAGAGAGTGCTCTGGCACCACTGGAGATGCACTTCAGTGAGTGCAGAGACTGCACTGGCACCACTGGGGATGCAGTGCAGTGAGTCCAGTGAGTGTACTGGCACCACTGGGGATGCAGTGCAGTGAGTCCAGAGAGTGCATTGGCACCACTTGGGATGCACTGCAGTGAGTCCAGAGAGTGCACTGGCACCACTGGGGATGCAGTGCAGTGAGTCCAGAGAGTGCACTGGCTCCACTGAGAATGCACTTCAGTGAGTCCAGCGAATGCACTGGCACCACTGGGGATACGGTGCCGGGAGTCCAGAGAGTGCACTGACACCACTGGGGATGCAGTGCAGTGAGTCCACAGAGTGCACTGACACCAGTGGGAATGCGGTGCAGTGAGTCCAGAGAGTGCACTGGCACCACTGGGGATGCACTGCAGTGAGTCCAGAGTGCACTAGCACCACTGGGGATGCAGAGCAGTGAGTCCAGAGAGTGCACTGGCACCACTGAGAATGCATTTCAGTGAGTCCAGAGAGTGCCGTTCCAGCCTCGGTATCCGCTCCAGCCGAGTCAACCCCGCGGTAGGCCCTCCAGCCGCGGCAGACGCTCCAGCCGCGGCAGCCGCTCCAGCCGCTCCAGCCGCGGCAGCCGCTCCAGCCCCTCCAGCCTCGCCAGCCTCTCCATCCGCGGCAGCCGCTCCAGCCGCGGCAGCCGCTCCAGCCGCTCCAACCGCGGCAGCCGCTCCAGCCGCTACCGAGTGGAGCGGCTGCCACGGCTGGAGGGCTACCGCGGCTGGAGCGGCTGCCGCGGCTGGAGCAGTGCAGTGAGTCCAGGGAGTGCAAAGGCACCAGTGGGGATGGAGTGCAGTGAGTCCAAAGACTTCACTGTCACCACTGGGAATGCAGTGCAGTGAGTCCAGGGAGTGCACTTGCACCACTGGGGATGCAGTGCAGTGACTCCAGTGAGTGCACTGACACCACTGGGGATGCACTTCAGTCAGTCCAGTGAGTGTACTGGCACCACTGGGGATGCACTGCAGTGAGTCAAGAGAGTGCACTGGCAGGACTGGGGATGCAGTGCAGTGAGTCCAGAGAGTGCACTGGCACCACTGGGGATGCCCTGCAGTGAGTCCTGAGAGCGCACTGGCACCACTGGGGATGCAGTGCAGTGAGTCCAGAGAGCGCACTGGCACCAGTGGGAATGCGGTGCAGTGAGTCCAGAGAGTGCAATGGCACCACTGGGGATGCACTGCAGTGAGTCCAGAGAGTGCACTAGCACCACTGGGGATGCAGAGCAGTGAGTCCAGAGAGTGCACTGGCACCACTGAGAATGCATTTCAGTGAGTCCAGAGAGTGCCGTTCCAGCCTCGGCATCCGCTCCAGCCGAGTCAACCCCGCGGTAGCCCCTCCAGCCGCGGCAGCCGCTCCAGCCCCTCCAGCCTCGCCAGCCTCTCCATCCGCGGCAGCCGCTCCAGCCGCGGCAGCCGCTCCAGCCGCTCCAGCCGCGGCAGCCGCTCCAGCCGCTACCGAGTGGAGCGGCTGCCACGGCTGGAGGGCTACCGCGGCTGGAGCGGCTGCCGCGGCTGGAGCAGTGCAGTGAGTCCAGGGAGTGCAAAGGCACCAGTGGGGATGGAGTGCAGTGAGTCCAAAGACTTCAATGTCACCACTGGGAATGCACTTCAGTCAGTCCAGTGAGTGTACTGGCACCACTGGGGATGCACAGCAGTGAGTCCAGAGAGTGCATTGGCACCACTGGGGATGCAGTGCAGTGAGTCCAGAGAGTGCACTGGCACCATTGGAGATGCAGTGCAGTGAGTCCAGAGAGTGCACTGGCACCACTGGGGATGCAGTGCAGTGAGTCCAGAGAGTGCACTGGCACCAGTGGGGATGCAGTGCAGAGTGTCCAGAGAGTGCACTGGCACCACTGGGATGCACTGCAGTGAGTCCAGAGAGTGCTCTGGCACCACTGGAGATGCACTTCAGTGAGTGCAGAGACTGCACTGGCACCACTGGGGATGCAGTGCAGTGAGTCCAGTGAGTGTACTGGCACCACTGGGGATGCAGTGCAGTGAGTCCAGAGAGTGCACTGGCTCCACTGAGAATGCACTTCAGTGAGTCCAGAGAGTGCACTGGCACCACTGTGGATGCAGTGCCGTGAGTCCAGCGAATGCACTGGCACCACTGGGGATACGGTGCCGGGAGTCCAGAGAGTGCACTGACACCACTGGGGATGCGGTGCAGTGAGTCCACAGAGTGCACTGACACCAGTGGGAATGCGGTGCAGTGAGTCCAGAGAGTGCACTGGCACCACTGGGGATGCACTGCAGTGAGTCCAGAGTGCACTAGCACCACTGGGGATGCAGAGCAGTGAGTCCAGAGAGTGCACTGGCACCACTGAGAATGCATTTCAGTGAGTCCAGAGAGTGCCGTTCCAGCCTCGGTATCCGCTCCAGCCGAGTCAACCCCGCGGTAGGCCCTCCAGCCGCGGCAGACGCTCCAGCCGCGGCAGCCGCTCCAGCCGCTCCAGCCGCGGCAGCCGCTCCAGCCCCTCCAGCCTCGCCAGCCTCTCCATCCGCGGCAGCCGCTCCAGCCGCGGCAGCCGCTCCAGCCGCTCCAACCGCGGCAGCCGCTCCAGCCGCTACCGAGTGGAGCGGCTGCCACGGCTGGAGGGCTACCGCGGCTGGAGCGGCTGCCGCGGCTGGAGCAGTGCAGTGAGTCCAGGGAGTGCAAAGGCACCAGTGGGGATGGAGTGCAGTGAGTCCAAAGACTTCACTGTCACCACTGGGAATGCAGTGCAGTGAGTCCAGGGAGTGCACTTGCACCACTGGGGATGCAGTGCAGTGACTCCAGTGAGTGCACTGACACCACTGGGGATGCACTTCAGTCAGTCCAGTGAGTGTACTGGCACCACTGGGGATGCACTGCAGTGAGTCAAGAGAGTGCACTGGCAGGACTGGGGATGCAGTGCAGTGAGTCCAGAGAGTGCACTGGCACCACTGGGGATGCCCTGCAGTGAGTCCTGAGAGCGCACTGGCACCACTGGGGATGCAGTGCAGTGAGTCCAGAGAGCGCACTGGCACCAGTGGGAATGCGGTGCAGTGAGTCCAGAGAGTGCAATGGCACCACTGGGGATGCACTGCAGTGAGTCCAGAGAGTGCACTAGCACCACTGGGGATGCAGAGCAGTGAGTCCAGAGAGTGCACTGGCACCACTGAGAATGCATTTCAGTGAGTCCAGAGAGTGCCGTTCCAGCCTCGGCATCCGCTCCAGCCGAGTCAACCCCGCGGTAGCCCCTCCAGCCGCGGCAGACGCTCCAGCCGCGGCAGCCGCTCCAGCCGCTCCAGCCGCGGCAGCCGCTCCAGCCCCTCCAGCCGCGCCAGCCTCTCCATCCGCGGCAGCCGCTCCAGCCGCGGCAGCCGCTCCAGCCGCTCCAGCCGCGGCAGCCGCTCCAGCCGCTACCGAGTGGAGCGGCTGCCACGGCTGGAGGGCTACCGCGGCTGGAGCGGCTGCCGCGGCTGGAGCAGTGCAGTGAGTCCAGGGAGTGCAAAGGCACCAGTGGGGATGGAGTGCAGTGAGTCCAAAGACTTCAATGTCACCACTGGGAATGCACTTCAGTCAGTCCAGTGAGTGTACTGGCACCACTGGGGATGCACAGCAGTGAGTCCAGAGAGTGCATTGGCACCACTGGGGATGCAGTGCAGTGAGTCCAGAGAGTGCACTGGCACCATTGGAGATGCAGTGCAGTGAGTCCAGAGAGTGCACTGGCACCACTGGGGATGCAGTGCAGTGAGTCCAGAGAGTGCACTGGCACCAGTGGGGATGCAGTGCAGAGTGTCCAGAGAGTGCACTGGCACCACTGGGATGCACTGCAGTGAGTCCAGAGAGTGCTCTGGCACCACTGGAGATGCACTTCAGTGAGTGCAGAGACTGCACTGGCACCACTGGGGATGCAGTGCAGTGAGTCCAGTGAGTGTACTGGCACCACTGGGGATGCACTGCAGTGAGTCCAGAGAGTGCATTGGCACCACTTGGGATGCACTGCAGTGAGTCCAGAGAGTGCACTGGCACCACTGGGGATGCAGTGCAGTGAGTCCAGAGAGTGCACTGGCACCACTGAGAATGCACTTCAGTGAGTCCAGAGAGTGCACTGGCACCACTGTGGATGCAGTGCCGTGAGTCCAGCGAATGCACTGGCACCACTGGGGATACGGTGCCGGGAGTCCAGAGAGTGCACTGACACCACTGGGGATGCAGTGCAGTGAGTCCACAGAGTGCACTGACACCAGTGGGAATGCGGTGCAGTGAGTCCAGAGAGTGCACTGGCACCACTGGGGATGCACTGCAGTGAGTCCAGAGTGCACTAGCACCACTGGGGATGCAGAGCAGTGAGTCCAGAGAGTGCACTGGCACCACTGAGAATGCATTTCAGTGAGTCCAGAGAGTGCCGTTCCAGCCTCGGTATCCGCTCCAGCCGAGTCAACCCCGCGGTAGGCCCTCCAGCCGCGGCAGACGCTCCAGCCGCGGCAGCCGCTCCAGCCGCTCCAGCCGCGGCAGCCGCTCCAGCCCCTCCAGCCTCGCCAGCCTCTCCATCCGCGGCAGCCGCTCCAGCCGCGGCAGCCGCTCCAGCCGCTCCAACCGCGGCAGCCGCTCCAGCCGCTACCGAGTGGAGCGGCTGCCACGGCTGGAGGGCTACCGCGGCTGGAGCGGCTGCCGCGGCTGGAGCAGTGCAGTGAGTCCAGGGAGTGCAAAGGCACCAGTGGGGATGGAGTGCAGTGAGTCCAAAGACTTCACTGTCACCACTGGGAATGCAGTGCAGTGAGTCCAGGGAGTGCACTTGCACCACTGGGGATGCAGTGCAGTGACTCCAGTGAGTGCACTGACACCACTGGGGATGCACTTCAGTCAGTCCAGTGAGTGTACTGGCACCACTGGGGATGCACTGCAGTGAGTCCAGAGAGTGCACTGGCAAAACTGGGGATGCAGTGCAGTGAGTCCAGAGAGTGCACTGGCACCACTGGGGATGCCCTGCAGTGAGTCCTGAGAGCGCACTGGCACCACTGGGGATGCAGTGCAGTGAGTCCAGAGAGCGCACTGGCACCAGTGGGAATGCGGTGCAGTGAGTCCAGAGAGTGCAATGGCACCACTGGGGATGCACTGCAGTGAGTCCAGAGAGTGCACTAGCACCACTGGGGATGCAGAGCAGTGAGTCCAGAGAGTGCACTGGCACCACTGAGAATGCATTTCAGTGAGTCCAGAGAGTGCCGTTCCAGCCTCGGCATCCGCTCCAGCCGAGTCAACCCCGCGGTAGCCCCTCCAGCCGCGGCAGACGCTCCAGCCGCGGCAGCCGCTCCAGCCGCTCCAGCCGCGGCAGCCGCTCCAGCCCCTCCAGCCGCGCCAGCCTCTCCATCCGCGGCAGCCGCTCCAGCCGCGGCAGCCGCTCCAGCCGCTCCAGCCGCGGCAGCCGCTCCAGCCGCTACCGAGTGGAGCGGCTGCCACGGCTGGAGGGCTACCGCGGCTGGAGCGGCTGCCGCGGCTGGAGCAGTGCAGTGAGTCCAGGGAGTGCAAAGGCACCAGTGGGGATGGAGTGCAGTGAGTCCAAAGACTTCAATGTCACCACTGGGAATGCACTTCAGTCAGTCCAGTGAGTGTACTGGCACCACTGGGGATGCACAGCAGTGAGTCCAGAGAGTGCATTGGCACCACTGGGGATGCAGTGCAGTGAGTCCAGAGAGTGCACTGGCACCATTGGAGATGCAGTGCAGTGAGTCCAGAGAGTGCACTGGCACCACTGGGGATGCAGTGCAGTGAGTCCAGAGAGTGCACTGGCACCAGTGGGGATGCAGTGCAGAGTGTCCAGAGAGTGCACTGGCACCACTGGGATGCACTGCAGTGAGTCCAGAGAGTGCTCTGGCACCACTGGAGATGCACTTCAGTGAGTGCAGAGACTGCACTGGCACCACTGGGGATGCAGTGCAGTGAGTCCAGTGAGTGTACTGGCACCACTGGGGATGCACTGCAGTGAGTCCAGAGAGTGCATTGGCACCACTTGGGATGCACTGCAGTGAGTCCAGAGAGTGCACTGGCACCACTGGGGATGCAGTGCAGTGAGTCCAGAGAGTGCACTGGCTCCACTGAGAATGCACTTCAGTGAGTCCAGAGAGTGCACTGGCACCACTGTGGATGCAGTGCCGTGAGTCCAGCGAATGCACTGGCACCACTGGGGATACGGTGCCGGGAGTCCAGAGAGTGCACTGACACCACTGGGGATGCAGTGCAGTGAGTCCACAGAGTGCACTGACACCAGTGGGAATGCGGTGCAGTGAGTCCAGAGAGTGCACTGGCACCACTGGGGATGCACTGCAGTGAGTCCAGAGTGCACTAGCACCACTGGGGATGCAGAGCAGTGAGTCCAGAGAGTGCACTGGCACCACTGAGAATGCATTTCAGTGAGTCCAGAGAGTGCCGTTCCAGCCTCGGTATCCGCTCCAGCCGAGTCAACCCCGCGGTAGGCCCTCCAGCCGCGGCAGACGCTCCAGCCGCGGCAGCCGCTCCAGCCGCTCCAGCCGCGGCAGCCGCTCCAGCCCCTCCAGCCTCGCCAGCCTCTCCATCCGCGGCAGCCGCTCCAGCCGCGGCAGCCGCTCCAGCCGCTCCAACCGCGGCAGCCGCTCCAGCCGCTACCGAGTGGAGCGGCTGCCACGGCTGGAGGGCTACCGCGGCTGGAGCGGCTGCCGCGGCTGGAGCAGTGCAGTGAGTCCAGGGAGTGCAAAGGCACCAGTGGGGATGGAGTGCAGTGAGTCCAAAGACTTCACTGTCACCACTGGGAATGCAGTGCAGTGAGTCCAGGGAGTGCACTTGCACCACTGGGGATGCAGTGCAGTGACTCCAGTGAGTGCACTGACACCACTGGGGATGCACTTCAGTCAGTCCAGTGAGTGTACTGGCACCACTGGGGATGCACTGCAGTGAGTCAAGAGAGTGCACTGGCAGGACTGGGGATGCAGTGCAGTGAGTCCAGAGAGTGCACTGGCACCACTGGGGATGCCCTGCAGTGAGTCCTGAGAGCGCACTGGCACCACTGGGGATGCAGTGCAGTGAGTCCAGAGAGCGCACTGGCACCAGTGGGAATGCGGTGCAGTGAGTCCAGAGAGTGCAATGGCACCACTGGGGATGCACTGCAGTGAGTCCAGAGAGTGCACTAGCACCACTGGGGATGCAGAGCAGTGAGTCCAGAGAGTGCACTGGCACCACTGAGAATGCATTTCAGTGAGTCCAGAGAGTGCCGTTCCAGCCTCGGCATCCGCTCCAGCCGAGTCAACCCCGCGGTAGCCCCTCCAGCCGCGGCAGACGCTCCAGCCGCGGCAGCCGCTCCAGCCGCTCCAGCCGCGGCAGCCGCTCCAGCCCCTCCAGCCGCGCCAGCCTCTCCATCCGCGGCAGCCGCTCCAGCCGCGGCAGCCGCTCCAGCCGCTCCAGCCGCGGCAGCCGCTCCAGCCGCTACCGAGTGGAGCGGCTGCCACGGCTGGAGGGCTACCGCGGCTGGAGCGGCTGCCGCGGCTGGAGCAGTGCAGTGAGTCCAGGGAGTGCAAAGGCACCAGTGGGGATGGAGTGCAGTGAGTCCAAAGACTTCAATGTCACCACTGGGAATGCACTTCAGTCAGTCCAGTGAGTGTACTGGCACCACTGGGGATGCACAGCAGTGAGTCCAGAGAGTGCATTGGCACCACTGGGGATGCAGTGCAGTGAGTCCAGAGAGTGCACTGGCACCATTGGAGATGCAGTGCAGTGAGTCCAGAGAGTGCACTGGCACCACTGGGGATGCAGTGCAGTGAGTCCAGAGAGTGCACTGGCACCAGTGGGGATGCAGTGCAGTGAGTCCAGAGAGTGCTCTGGCACCACTGGAGATGCACTTCAGTGAGTGCAGAGACTGCACTGGCACCACTGGGGATGCAGTGCAGTGAGTCCAGTGAGTGTACTGGCACCACTGGGGATGCACTGCAGTGAGTCCAGAGAGTGCATTGGCACCACTTGGGATGCACTGCAGTGAGTCCAGAGAGTGCACTGGCACCACTGGGGATGCAGTGCAGTGAGTCCAGAGAGTGCACTGGCTCCACTGAGAATGCACTTCAGTGAGTCCAGAGAGTGCACTGGCACCGCTGGGGATGCAGTGCAGTGAGTCAAGAGAGTGCACTGGCAGGACTGGGGATGCAGTGCAGTGAGTCCAGAGAGTGCACTGGCACCACTGGGGATGCAGTGCAGTGAGTCCAGAGAGTGCACTGGCAGCACTGGGGATGCAGTGCAGTGAGTCCAGAGAGTGCACTGGCACCACTGAAAATGCACTTCAGTGTGTCCAGAGAGTGCACTGGCACCACTGGGGATGCACTGCAGTGAGTCCAGAGAGTGCACTAGCGCCACTGGGGATGCAGTGCAGTGAGTCCAGAGAGTGGCGCTCCAGCCTCGGTTTCCGCTCCAGCCGCGTCAACCGCTCCAGCCGCGGTAGCCCCTCCAGCCGCGGCAGACGCTCTAGACGCTTCAACCGCGTCAGCCTCTCCAGCCGCGTTAGCCCCTCCAGCCGCGGCAGCCGCTCCAGCCGCGGCAGCCGCTCCAGCCGCTACCGAGTGGAGCGGCTGCCACGGCTGGAGCGGTTGCCGCGGTTGGAGCGCCTGCCGCGTTTGGAGCGGCTGCCGCGGCTTTCGCGGCTGGTGCGGCTGCCGCGGTTGGAGAGTCTGCCGCGTATGCTGCGGACGGAGCGGCTACCGCGGCTGGAGCGGCTGCCGCGGCTGCCGCGGCTGCCGAGGCTGGAGGGCTACCGCGGCTGGAGCGACTGCCGCGGCTGGAGTAGTGCAGTGAGTCCAGAGAGTGCACTGGCACCACTGGGTATGCAGTGCAGTGAGTCCAGAGAGTGCACTGGCACCACTGGGGATGCACTGCAGTGAGTCCAGAGTGTGCACTGGCACCACTGGGGATGCACTGCAGTGAGTCCAGAGAGTGCAGTGGCACCACTGGGGATGCAGTGCAGTGAGTCCAGAGAGTGCACTGTCACCGTTGGGGATGCACTGCAGTGTCTGCAGAGAGTGCCCTGGCACCACTAGGGATGCAGTGCAGTGAGACCAGAGAGTGCACTGGCACCACTGGTGATGCACTGCAGTGCGTCCAGAGAGTGCACTGGCACCACTGTGGATGCAGTGCAGTGAGTTCAGAGAGAGCCCTGGCAGCACAGGGGATGCAGTGCAGTGAGTCCAGAGAGTGCACTGGCACCACTAGGGATGCACTGCAGTGAGTCCAGAGAGTGCACTGGCACCACTCGGGATGCAGTGCAGTGAGTCCAGAGTGCATTAGCTCCTCTGGGGATGCATTGACGCGAGTCCAGAGAGTGCACTGGCACCACTGGGGATGCACTGCAGTCACTCCAGAGAGTGCACTGGCACCACTGGGGATGCGGTGCAGTGAGTCCAGAGAGTGCACTGGCACCACAGGGGATGCAGTGCAGTGAGTCCAGAGAGTGCACTGGAACCACTGGGGATGCGGTGGCGGGAGTCCAGAGAGTGCTTTGGCACCACTGGGGATGCAGTACAGTGAGTCCAGAGAGTGCACTGGCACCACTGGGGATGCAGCGCAGTGACTCTAGAGAGTGCACTGGCACCACTCAGGGTGCAGTGCGGTGAGTCCAGAGAGTGCACTGGCACCACTGGGGATGCAGTACAGTGAGTCCAGAGAGTGCACTGGCACCACTGGGTATGCAGTGCAGTGAGTCCAGAGAGTGCACTGGCACCACTGGGGATGCACTGCAGTGAGTCCAGAGTGCACTAGCACCACTGGGGATGCACTGCAGTGAGTCCAGAGAGTGCACTGGCACCACCGGGAATGCACTGCAGTGAGTCCAGGGAGTGCACTGGCACCACTGGGGATGCACTGCAGTGAGTCCAGAGTGCACTAGCACCACTGGGGATGCACTTCAGTGAGTCCAGAGAGTGCACTGGCACCACTGGGGATGCAGTGACGCGAGTCCAGAGAGTGCACTGGCACCACTGGGGATGCAGTGACGCGAGTCCAGAGAGTGCACTGGCACCACTGGGGATGCAGTGCAGTCACTCCAGAGAGCGCACTGGCACAACTGGGGATGCACTGCAGTGAGTCCAGAGAGTGCACTGGCACCACAGGTGATGCACTCCAGTGAGTCCAGAGAGTGCACTGGCACCACTGGGGATGCACTGCAGTGACTCGAAAGAGTGCACTGGCACCACTGGGGAAGCAGTGCAGTGAGTCCAGAGAGTGCACTGGCACCACTGGGGATGCACTGCAGTGAGTCCAGAGAGTGCACTGTCACTACTGGGGATGCAGTGCAGTGAGTCCAGAGAGTGCACTGGCACCACTGAGAATGCACTTCAGTGAGTCCAGAGAGTGCCCTGGCACCACTGGGGATGCACTGCAGTGAGTCCAGAGATTGCACTGGCACCACTGGGGATGCAGTACAGTGAGTCCACACAGTGCACTAGCACCACTGGGGATGCAGTGCAGTGAGTCCAGAGAGTGCACTGGCACCACTGGTGATGCACTGCTGTGAGTCCAGAGAGTGCTCTTGCACCACAGGGGATGCAGTGCAGTGACTCAAGAGAGTGCACTGGCAGCACTGGGGATGCAGTGCAGTGAGTCCAGAGATTGCACTGGCACCACTGGGGATGCAGTGCAGTGAGTCCAGAGAGTGCAATGGCACCACTGCGGATGCACTGCAGTGAGTCCAGAGAGTGCACTGGCTCCACTGGGGATGCACTGCAGTGAGTCCAGAGAGTGCACTGGCACCACTGGGGATGCACTGCAATGAGTCCAGAGAGTGCACTGGCACCACTGGGGATGCAGTGCAGTGAGTCCAGAGAGTGCACTGGCACCACTGGGGATGCACTGCAGTGAGTCCAGAGAGTGCACTGGCACCACAGGGGATGCACTGCAGTGAGTCCACAGAGTGCACTAGCACTACTGGGGATGCAGTGCAGTGAGTCCAGAGAGTGCACTGGCAGCACTGGGGATGCAGTGCAGTGAGTCCAGAGAGTGCACTGGCACCACTGGGGATGCACTGCAGTGAGTCCAGAGAGTGCACTGTCACCGTTGGGGATGCACTGCAGTGTCTGCAGAGAGTGCCCTGGCACCACTAGGGATGCAGTGCAGTGAGTCCAGAGAGTGCACTGGCACCACTGGGGATGCAGTGCATTGAGTCCAGAGAGTGCACTGGCACCACTGGTGATGCACTGCTGTGAGTCCAGAGAGTGCTCTTGCACCACAGGGGATGCAGTGCAGTGACTAAAGAGAGTGCACTGGCAGCACTGGGGATGCAGTGCAGTGAGTCCAGAGAGTGCACTGGCACCACTGGGGATGCAGTGCAGTGAGTCCAGAGAGTGCAATGGCACCACTGCGGATGCACTGCAGTGAGTCCAGAGAGTGCACTGGCTCCACTGGGGATGCACTGCAGTGAGTCCAGAGAGTGCACTGGCACCACTGGGGATGCACTGCAGTGAGTCCAGAGAGTGCACTGGCACCACTGGGGATGCACTGCAGTGAGTCCACAGAGTGCACTAGCACTACTGGGGATGCAGTGCAGTGAGTCCAGAGAGTGCACTGGCAGCACTGGGGATGCAGTGCAGTTACTCCAGAGATTGCAATGGCACCACCGGGGATGCAGTGCAGTGAGTCCAGAGAGTGCACTGGCACCACTGGGGATGCAGTGCAGTGAGTCCAGAGAGTGCACTGGCACCACTGGGGATGCAGTGCTGTGACTCCAGAGAGCGAACTGGCACCACTGGGGATGCAGTGCAGTGAGTCCAGAGAGTGCACTGGCACCACTGGGGATGCACTGCAGTGAGCCCAGAGAGTGCACTGGCACCAGTGGGGATGCACTGCAGTGAGTCCAGAGAGTGCACTGGCACCACTGGGGAAGCAGTGCAGTGAGTCCAGAGAGTGCAGTGGCACCACTGGGGATGCACTGCAGTGAGTCCAGAGATTGCACTGGCACCACTGGGGATGCAGTGCAGTGAGTCCAGAGAGTGCACTGGCACCACTGGGGATGCACTGCAGTGAGTCCAGAGAGTGCACTGGCACCACTGAGAATGCATTTCAATGAGTCCAGAGAGTACACTGGCACCACTGGGGATGCACTGCAGTGAGTCCAGAGAGTGCACTGGCACCACTGGGGATGCACTGCAGTGAGTCCAGAGAGTGCACTGTCACTACTGGGGATGCAGTGCAGTGAGTCCAGAGAGTGCACTGGCACCACTGGGGATGCAGTGCAGTGAGTCCTGAGAGTGCACTGGCACCACTGGGGATGCAGTGCAGTGAGTCCAGAGATTGCACTGGCACCACTGGGGATGCAGTACAGTGAGTCCACACAGTGCACTAGCACCACTGGGGATGCAGTGCAGTGAGTCCAGAGAGTGCACTGGCACCACTGGGGATGCAGTGCAGTGAGTCCAGAGAGTGCACTGGCACCACTGGTGATGCACTGCAGTGAGTCCAGAGAGTGCACTGGCTCCACTGGGGATGCACTGCAGTGACTCCAGAGAGTGCACTGGCACCACTGGGGATGCACTGCAGTGAGTCCAGAGATTGCACTGGCACCACTGGGGATGCACTGAAGTGAGTCCAGAGAGTGCACTGGCACCACTGAGAATGCACTTCAGTGAGTCCAGAGAGTGCACTGGCACCACTGGGGATGCACTTCAGTGAGTCCAGAGAGTGCACTGGCACCACTGGGGATGCAGTGCTGTGACTCCAGAGAGTGCACTGGCACCACTGGGGATGCAGTGCAGTGAGTCCAGAGAGTGCACTGGCACCACTGGGGATGCGGTGCCGGGAGTCCAGAGAGTGCTTTGGCACCAGTGGGGATGCACTGCAGTTACTCCAGAGACTGCACTGGCACCACTGGGGATGCAGTGCAGTGAGTCCAGAGAGTGCACTGGCACCACTGGGGATGCACTGCAGTGAGTCCAGAGAGTGCACTGGCACCACTGGGGATGCACTGCAGTGAGTCCAGAGAGTGTACTGGCACCACTGGGGATGCACTGCAGTGAGTCCAGAGAGTGCACTGGCACCACTGGGGATGCACTGCAGTGAGTCCAGAGAGTGCACTGGCACCACTGGGGATGCACTGCAGTGAGTCCACAGAGTGCACTAGCACTACTGGGGATGCAGTGCAGTGAGTCCAGAGAGTGCACTGGCAGCACTGGGGATGCAGTGCAGTGAGTCCAGAGAGTGCACTGGCACCACTGGGGATGCACTTCAGTGAGTCCAGAGAGTGCACTGGCACCACTGGGGATGCACTGCAGTGAGCCCAGAGAGTGCACTGGCACCAGTGGGGATGCACTGCAGTAAGTCCAGTGAGTGCACTGGCACCACTGGGGATGCAGTGCAGTGGGTCCAGTGAGTGTACTGGCACCACTGAGAATGCACTTCAGTGAGTCCAGAGAGTGCACTGGCACCACTGGGGATGCACTGCAGTGAGTCCAGAGAGTGCACTGGCACCACTGGGGATGCACTGCAGTGAGTCCAGAGAGTGCACTGGCAACACTGGGGATGCAGTGCAGTGAGTCCAGAGAGTGCACTGGCACCACTGGGGATGCAGTGCAGTGAGTCCAGAGAGTGCACTGGCACCACTGGGGATGCGGTGCTGGGAGTTCAGAGAGTGCTTTGGTACCAGTGGGGATGCAGTGCAGTTACTCCAGAGACTGCACTGGCACCACCGGGGATGCAGTGCAGTGAGTCCAGAGAGTGCACTGGCACCACTGGGGATGCAGTGCAGTGAGTCCAGAGATTGCACTGGCACCACTGGGGATGCACTGCAGTGAGTCCAGAGAGTGCACTGTCACTACTGGGGATGCAGTGCAGTGAGTCCAGAGAGTGCACTGGCACCACTGGGGATGCAGTGCAGTGAGTCCTGAGAGTGCACTGGCAGCACTGGGGATGCAGTGCAGTGAGTCCAGAGATTGCACTGGCACCACTGGGGATGCAGTACAGTGAGTCCACACAGTGCACTAGCACCACTGGGGATGCAGTGCAGTGAGTCCAGAGAGTGCACTGGCACCACTGGGGATGCAGTGCAGTGAGTCCAGAGAGTGCACTGGCACCACTGGTGATGCACTGCTGTGAGTCCAGAGAGTGCTCTTGCACCACAGGGGATGCAGTGCAGTGACTCAAGAGAGTGCACTGGCAGCACTGGGGATGCAGTGCAGTGAGTGTAGAGAGTGCACTGGCACCACTTGAGATGCAGTGCAGTGAGTCCAGAGAGTGCAATGGCACCACTGCGGATGCACTGCAGTGAGTCCAGAGAGTGCACTGGCTCCACTGGGGATGCACTGCAGTGAGTCCAGAGAGTGCACTGGCACCACTGGGGATGCACTGCAGTGAGTCCAGAGAGTGTACTGGCACCACTGGGGATGCACTGAAGTGAGTCCAGAGAGTGCACTGGCACCACTGAGAATGCACTTCAGTGAGTCCAGAGAGTGCACTGGCACCACTGGGGATGCACTTCAGTGAGTCCAGAGAGTGCACTGGCACCACTGGGGATGCAGTGCTGTGACTCCAGAGAGTGCACTGGCACCACTGGGGATGCAGTGCAGTGAGTCCAGAGAGTGCACTGGCACCACTGGGGATGCGGTGCCGGGAGTCCAGAGAGTGCTTTGGCACCAGTGGGGATGCACTGCAGTTACTCCAGAGACTGCCCTGGCACCACTGGGGATGCAGTGCAGTGAGTTCAGAGAGTGCACTGGCACCACTGGGGATGCACTGCAGTGAGTCCAGAGAGTGCACTGTCACCACTGGGGATGCACTGCAGTGAGTCCAGAGAGTGCACTGTCACCACTGGGGATGCAGTGCAGTGAGTCCAGAGAGTGCACTGGCACCACTGGGGATGCAGTGCTGTGACTCCGGAGAGTGCACTAGCACCACTGAGAATGCACTTCAGTGAGTCCAGAGAGTGCACTGGCACCACTGGGGATGCACTTCAGTGAGTCCAGAGAGTGCACTGGCACCACTGGGGATGCAGTGCTGTGACTCCAGAGAGTGCACTGGCACCACTGGGGATGCAGTTTAGTGAGTCCAGAGAGTGCACTGGCACCACTGGGGATGCGGTGCCGGGAGTCCAGAGAGTGCTTTGGCACCAGTGGGGATGCACTGCAGTTACTCCAGAGACTGCACTGGCACCACTGGGGATGCAGTGCAGTGAGTCCAGAGAGTGCACTGGCACCACTGGGGATGCACTGCAGTGAGTCCAGAGAGTGCACTGTCACCACTGGGGATGCACTGCAGTGAGTCCAGAGAGTGCACTGTCACCACTGGGGATGCACTGCAGTGAGTCCAGAGAGTGCACTGGCACCACTGGGGATGTGTCCAGTGAGTCCAGTGAGTGCACTGGCACCACTGGGGATGCAGTGCTGTGAGTCCAGACAGTGCACTGGCACCACTGGGGATGCCCTGCAGTGAGTCCAGAGAGTGCACTGGCACCACTGGGGATGCAGTGCAGTGAGTTCAGAGAGTGCACTGGCACCACTGGGGATGCACTGCAGTGAGTCCAGAGAGTGCACTGGCAACACTGGGGCTTCAGTGCAGTGAGTCAAGAGAGTGCACTGGCACCACTGGGGATGCACTGCAGTGAGTCCAGAGAGTGCACTGGCACCACTGGGGATGCACTGCAGTGAGTCCAGAGAGTGCACTGTCACCACTGGGGATGCAGTACAGTGAGTCCACAGAGTGCACTGGCACCAGTGGGTATGCAGTACAGTGAGTCCAGAGAGTGCACTGGCACCACTGGGGCATGCAGTGCAGTGAGTCCAGAGAGTGCACTGGCACCACGGGGGATGCGGTGCTGGGAGTCCAGAGAGTGCTTTGGCACCAGTGGGGATGCAGTGCAGTTACTCCAGAGACTGCACTGGCACCACTGGGGATGCAGTGCAGTGAGTCCAGAGAGTGCACTGGCACCACTGGGGATGCAGTGCAGTGAGTCCAGAGATTTGCACTGGCACCACTGGGGATGCAGTGCTGTGACTCCAGAGAGCGCACTGGCACCACTGGGGATGCAGTGCAGTGAGTCCAGAGAGTGCACTGGCACCACTGGGGATGCACTGCAGTGAGCCCAGAGAGTGCACTGGCACCAGCGGGGATGCACTGCAGTGAGTCCAGTGAGTGCACTGGCACCACTGGAGAAGCAGTGCAGTGAGTCCAGAGAGTTCAGAGGCACCACTGGTGATGCAGTTTAGTGAGTCCAGAGAGTGCACTGGCACCACTGGGGATGCAGTGCAGTGAGTCCAGTGAGTGTACTGGCACCACTGGGGATGCACTGCTGTGAGTCCAGAGAGTGCACTGGCACCACTGAGAATGCACTTCAATGAGTCTAGAGAGTGCACTGGCACCACTGGGGATGCACTGCAGTGAGTCCAGAGAGTGCAGTGGCACCACTGGGGATGCACTGCAGTGAGTCCAGAGAGTGCTTTGGCACCAGTGGGGATGCACTGCAGTTACTCCAGAGACTGCACTGGCACCACTGGGGATGCAGTGCAGTGAGTCCAGAGAGTGCACTGGCACCAGTGGGGATGCAGTGCAGTGAGTCCAGAGAGTGCACTGGCACCACTGGGGATGCACTGCAGTGAGTCCAGAGAGTGCACTGTCACCACTGGGGATGCAGTACAGTGAGTCCACAGAGTGCACTGGCACCACTGGGGATGCAGTGCCGTGAGTCCAGAGAGTGCACTGGCACCACCGGGGATGCAGTGCAGTGAGTCCAGAGAGTGCACTGGCACCACTGGGGATGCAGTGCAGTGAGTCCAGATATTTGCACTGGCACCACTGGGGATGCAGTGCTGTGACTCCAGAGAGCGCACTGGCACCACTGGGGATGCAGTGCAGTGAGTCCAGAGAGTGCACTGGCACCACTGGGGATGCAGTGCAGTGAGCCCAGAGAGTGCACTGGCACCAGCGGGGATGCACTGCAGTGAGTCCAGTGAGTGCACTGGCACCACTGGTGATGCACTGCAGTGAGTCCAGAGAGTGCAGTGGCACCACTGGTGATGCAGTTTAGTGAGTCCAGAGAGTGCACTGGCACCACTGGGGATGCAGTGCAGTGAGTCCAGTGAGTACACTGGCACCAGTGGGGATGCAGTGCAGTGAGTCCAGAGAGTGCAGTGGCACCACTGGTGATGCAGTTTAGTGAGTCCAGAGAGTGCACTGGCACCACTGGGGATGCACTGCAGTGAGTCCAGAGAGTGCACTGGCACCACTGAGAATGCACTTCAATGAGTCCAGAGAGTGCACTGGCACCACTGGGGATGCACTGCAGTGAGTCCAGAGAGTGCAGTGGCACCACTGGGGATGCACTGCAGTGAGTCCAGAGAGTGCTTTGGCACCAGTGGGGATGCACTGCAGTTACTCCAGAGACTGCACTGGCACCACTGGGGATGCAGTGCAGTGAGTCCAGAGAGTGCACTGGCACCAGTGGGGATGCACTGCAGTGAGTCCAGAGAGTGCACTGGCACCACTGGGGATGCAGTGCAGTGAGTTCAGAGAGTGCACTGTCACCACTGGGGATGCAGTACAGTGAGTCCACAGACTGCACTGGCACCACTGGGGATGCAGTGCAGTGAGTCCAGAGAGTGCACTGGCACCACTGGGGATGCAGTGCAGTGAATCCAGTGAGTGCACTGGCACCACTGGGGATGCAGTGCAGTGAGTCCAGAGAGTGCACTGGCACCACTGGGGATGCAGTGCAGTAAGTCCAGAGAGTGCACTGGCACCACTGGGGATGCACTGCAGTGAGTCCAGAGAGTGCACTGGCACCACTGAGGATGCAGTGCAGTGAGTCCTGAGAGTGCACTGGCACCACTGGGGATGCACTGCAGTGAGTCCAGAGAGTGCTCTGGCACCACTGGGGTTGCAGTACAGTGAGTCCACACAGTGCACTAGCGCCACTGGGGATGCAGTGCAGTGAGTCCAGAGAGTGCACTGGCACCACTGGTGATGCAGTGCAGTGAGTCCAGAGAGTGCACTGGCACCACTGGTGATGCACTGCTATGAGTCCAGAGAGTGCTCTTGCACCACAGGGGATGCAGTGCAGTGACTCAAGAGAGTGCACTGGCAGCACTGGGGATGCAGTGCAGTGAGTCCAGAGAGTGCACTGGCACCACTGGAGATGCAGTGCAGTGAGTCCAGAGAGTGCAATGGCACCACTGCGGATGCACTGCAGTGAGTCCAGAGAGTGCACTGGCTCCACTGGGGATGCACTGCAGTGAGTCCAGAGAGTGCACTGGCACCACTGGGGATGCACTTCAGTGAGTCCAGAGAGTGCACTGGCACCAGTGGGGATGCAGTGCAGTGAGTCCAGAGAGTGCACTGGCACCAGTGGGGATGCAGTGCAGTGAGTCCAGAGAGTGCACTGGCACCACTGGGGATGCACTGCAGTGAGTCCAGAGAGTACACTGGCACCACTGGGGATGCACTGCAGTGAGTCCAGAGAGTGCACTGGCACCACTGGGGATGCACTGCAGTGAGTCCAGAGAGTGCACTGGCACCACTGGGGATGTGTCCAGTGAGTCCAGTGAGTGCACTGGCACCACTGGGGATGCAGTACAGTGAGTCCACAGACTGCACTGGCACCACTGGGGATGCAGTGCAGTTACTCCAGAGACTGCACTGGCACCACCGGGGATGCAGTGCAGTGAGTCCAGAGAGTGCACTGGCACCACTGGGGATGCAGTGCAGTGAGTCCAGAGATTTGCACTGGTACCACTGGGGATGCAGTGCTGTGACTCCAGAGAGTGCACTGGCACCACTGGGGATGCACTGCAGTGAGCCCAGAGAGTGCACTGGCACCAGTGGGAATGCACTGCAGTGAGTCCAGTGAGTGCACTGGCACCACTGGGGAAGCAGTGCAGTGAGTCCAGAGAGTGCAGTGGCACCACTGGTGATGCAGTTTAGTGAGTCCAGAGAGTGCACTGGCACCACTGGGGATGCAGTGCAGTGAGTCCAGTGAGTGTACTGGCACCACTGGGGATGCACTGCAGTGAGTCCAGAGAGTGCACTGGCACCACTGAGAATGCACTTCAATGAGTCCAGAGAGTGCACTGGCACCACTGGGGATGCACTGCAGTGAGTCCAGAGAGTGCAGTGGCACCACTGGGGATGCACTACAGTGAGTCCAGAGAGTGCACTGGCACCACTGGGGATGCAGTGCAGTGAGTCCACAGAGTGCACTGGCACCACTGGGGATGCAGTGCAGTGAGTCCAGAGAGTGCACTGGCACCACTGGGGATGCAGTGCTGTGACTCCAGAGAGTGCACTGGCACCACTGGGGATGCAGTTTAGTGAGTCCAGAGAGTGCACTGGCACCACTGGGGATGCGGTGCCGGGAGTCCAGAGAGTGCTTTGGCACCAGTGGGGATGCACTGCAGTTACTCCAGAGACTGCACTGGCA